>NC_056743.1:1716539638-1716807138 GCF_019279795.1 Protopterus annectens | reverse complement strand
TGTCCCCCTTTTGGCCTAAAGAGGAATGGTTCCCCATCTATGACCTCTTCTACTACATTTTCCATGGATATTGGATCATTAACTAGATCTAATATCTCACTGATCTGGATTGCCATACCATGATCAATAGTTTATGAAACTAACCTCATGGTTCCTCCAGTTTTAACTGTAACCAGAGATACCAGGCTTCCCCCGCAGTAACAAATGTTTTTTTCTGGCTTTATAAAAGCTGTTAACTAAGAACATTTACCACATTAAATGGAAGATATTTTTAGTTTGGGTATACTCTAAAGGTTTGGATCCGTTTTAAGCACCAGTTCCTAGCATACTTGAATTTTCATTTGACCTCTTTGACAAAGGATCTAGTTTTGCAACTATTAAGGTGCAATTGATTGTAATTTCCAATTTTCATGTTGGATATAATGATATGTTGACAGCATCTCTCAAAATCTCAAATGTCTTTCTCAAAGGTACTTTTCTGTTGAGACCTCCCATTAGAGACCCAGCACCCCATGGGACATCACCATTATGTTACAAGCTTTAACCCTGGCTCCTTTTGAAGCTGTTTCCACAACAGACTTACAATTTCTGACATGGAAAACATTTTTTCTGGTGGAAGTAACATCAGCCAGATGCATCTCAGAACTGCAAGTCCTTTCCTCAAAGCCCCCTTATCAGTTTTTTCACAAAGATAGGATTTCCCTTAGAACTAACACACCCTTTATTCCTAAGGTGGCATCCAAAACTAATTTAAAATAGTCAATACATCTTCCTATTTTCAGTTCAAGATATTCAAAGGAAAATATCTATTTCATTTGTTAGATGTTCACAGACAACTCAGATTCTATATTCACAGTGCAAAAGCCTTCAGAAAGAATAATCAATTATTGATTTATTTTGCCAATCCAAAGCTGGGAAAAGCACTTTCTAAAGTAACCATATCCAGATGGCTCTCAGATTGTATTTCTTTTCAATATCATAAAAAAAATACTTTTACCACATTTTAGCACATTCAGCAAGAGCAGTTTCTACTTTGACAGCCTTCAACAAAGGATTATGCAATGATGATATTTGTGCTGCAGTCACATGGGCAACACTGCACACCTTTGTTTCTCACTGTAAGCTGGATACCCAGTCTAGATTATGTTCCTACTTTGGTTCCACCATACTCAGGAATGTCCTTCCTTGATACCACGTGTCACAAAAGGGAATACTGCCAGCCCAGCTATCTGGAATTTTGTAAATAATTATATATCATTTGTGAATATTAATATGATTTATATAGAAGTGTGACAGAGGGAGATATTGCCAGCACAGCTCTCTGAAAATTTGTAAATGGTTGTGTGTCATTTGTGAATGTCAACACGATTCATATGCTTATGTTACAAATTTACTAGAACTGTATGTTTTGTGTATATCAAGCTGCTGGTACAGAAGTGTGTGTGAAAAGGGTTTGTACAGTACTGAGCTTAAATATGTATCCACAATGTACCTACTGGAAGGGAACAGAGATATAAATATACACTATTGCAGCTGTGCAAATGTATATATTTTTAACAGTGGAAACTGGAACATAGAAGGTTAACTTGCAAAACTTCAGGAAAATAGTTGAAATTAAATTGTTTTATAACCATGTAATAAAAGAAATGTTGTCTTTCAGTTTCAGTGCAGTAGCAGACATAATGTCTAGAACTAGAAGTTTTTTGTATTGTATTTACATGTGGAGGAATGTAAATTATTTTATGACTTCCATCTGCCTTAGATCTAAGAGAAGTCCTTATTTATGTATTTTTACAGAGAGATGCTAAATGTTGACAGTTTCTAGCAATGGGGGTTTTCACTTGGGATAGTCAGATGACAAAAGTGATGTCATCCTGCAAGTATCCCACCAGCAATATTTGAGATATTAATTTAAGAATTCTCTTGAGAGTGAGACAGTGCATTTTGTATTTTGTCTTTGACCTGACAGCATCAGCTGGGAAAACCCACTCACCACATCTGTCTTGTCTGGCTGTATAAGTAAGCTAACTAGGGTACAGTAATTTATTTTAAATTCAATAAGGAATATAGTTAAGATTAGTTTAAATGTTTTCTGTATTTATTTGAGCTGTCCTGCAATGTTGTTTTAAATATTTCCTGGGATTTTGAACTCTGATGTCACTGTGAATACATATTTAGTATTCTGTCTTGTTCTTTTATTTTTTATTATTAAATATATTTAAATCTATCATTGTGGCTGATATTTGTGAGACATATCCGTTCTTAGAGTGCTTGCATATCTATTTGGTGGTATTATGCAGGTCACTCCTAATAGCCTTGATCTTTGTCTAACTACCATTTGGATTAATAGTAACATTATACAGTTGGATTGGACACCCTTTGTTAAGGGCTTTAAAGTAGCAGAAAACTATCTTATAGTCTGAGCAGAAGGGGGCATAACTACTAAATCTGTGCCAGCCTTTCCCAGGTGTGTGTGTGTGTGTGTGTGTGTGTGTGTGTGTGTGTGTGTGTGTGTGTAAATCAATGTGTAAATCAAACCTCTAAGTGTGTGTGTGTGTGTGTGTGTGCCAGCTACTTGGACAGTAACATGAAACACTGGTTGGACAGAGAGGGTGCTGGAGATCTTGGCTTGGTCACTCAGCTGAGATCTCAACTCTATAGCTGTGCTAGTGGGGAGTCTTATTGGGGATCTGAAGAAAGAGGGAGAAACCAGACCCAGACTGACTGTGGTCTCCATGTGCTCTTAAGGGTAATTGTACTTTACTGTGTGTGTACTTGTCATTCGCCTAGTGTGTATGTCCCCCGCTGTTGCCATTGGTGAGGATTGAGGCTCCTTGATTACTGGTCCAGTGCTGGGGTGTCACATATTAACTGGTGGGCATAGCCAGCCTTAGGCATAGGCCAACTAGGCGGCTGCCTAGGGCGCGGGTCTAGCAGGGGTGCTTTTCCAGTATTTATTTGCTGTAGGTAGATTAGGACGGGGGCACCATGTGGTGTGGTGGGGGCATCATGGAGCCCTTTGGCCTAGGGCACCAGTTGGCCTAAGGCCTCTCCTGGTGGGCAGTGGTGGGATATCCACATTACATATTAATTGGTTAGCAGTAGTGAAATATCCACATCACACCACCTGGTTTGACAGCTTGGATTTCTGTCCCACATGTTGGAATGTCTGAAAATAGATGACAATGGATAAGAAAGTTATGTGCTTACCATAATGTTAGATCAATATTGTTTGATTTTTGTCAGCTTTAAACTCTCCCCTACCCTCTTCTAAATTGTCACCTATGGCTTCTAGATGATTCAGTGGGTGTTATTTCCTGTCTGTGCGCAGTCACACTAGACTGAATTACTTTTGTTGGAGATTATGCCTTGTTGTGTTGGATATTATGTCTTGCGGGGCTGGATATTATATCTGGTGGGGTTAGTGATTATGCCTTGTGAGGTTGGATATTATACCTTGTGGGGTTGGATATTATACCTTGTGGGCTTGGATATTATGCCTTGTGGGCTTGGATATTATGCCTTATGGGGTTGGATATTATGCCTTGTGGGGTTGGATATTATGCCTTGTGGGGTTGGATATTATACCTTGTGGTGTTGATAATGTTATGTTGTCCATCTCACCTTCTTTCTTTCTGGTTGGGTTTGGAGCCAATCTTGGCTCTGACTCAGCCACTTCTAAAGCTCAATGAGTCCTTACTGGCTTGAGGCTAACCCTTTATCCCAGCATGCATAGCGGTAGCTACCCAGATCTTGTTTGCCGCTTGCAGCATCGAGATTGCCTTCTGCTGGCTCAGGCTAAGTAGTTTATTTTTTCTGTCAAAATTGTTGTTTGTTCAGGGTTAACTTGCATTGTTAGTAGAATTTAACTGTCGTATCACCCCTATACTCATTACATTTGTCGTTTGTGTTTATAGGCCGTCATTTCCTCTCAGGCCTTTTTTCTGTCTGTTGTCGGCAGCCCGTTTTTTTTCAGGGTTTTTATCTTTCCCTTTTTCCCTCTTTGCTTCTTAGGGAGAAGACGTTTAAGTTAGAGACTTCCTCCCTTTGGGAGCAGTAGCTGTTTAATTTAGAGGCTACCTCCCCTTTATCTTTTTCCCCTCCTTCTGTCAAAAAAAAAAAAAAATTCTCTATACTTTATTGCACTTCTCCCTTTGTGTTTAATTATGTCTAAAGAATCTACAAACCAGTCAGGCTTTAAAAAATGCAACTCGTGTTGCCAAAAAAATGTCCCTTACGGACAGGCGCCAGAGTTGTGTTTATTGTTCAGGTGCGGTTCACCTTCGGGACTCATGCTCTGTGTGCCATGCCTTTAGTGCACTGGAGTTGCAGGAGAGGTGCAACAAACTGATCTTGAGAGGGTTGCTAAATCATCAGGTTGAGCTTGCATCGGATACTCAGCCTTCCAAAAAATCTGATGATAGACAAGCATCTCCACTGGCTCCACCTTCGGTGCCGACAAATGCCAAATCTAAATCTCTAGATCCTTTGGAGCAGATTGTTGGCTCAAAAGAGACCTCTTCAAGAGGAACCTTGACGATTGGATGGGAGAAAGGAAATTCACCCCAGGGATCATGTCAGTCGCCCTGCTAGACAGGGGTCCAGGAAAGTAAATAATGTGGGAAGAAATAGCCAGGAAATTGTTATGGCTAGGCTTGTATAGGCCCTAGGGCTGATAGCCTAGTACCAACCTATGAACCTATAAGAATCCTTTTTCTCTGGCAGCTCCATCTGTGGCTTCTGAGCTATCATGGAATCAAAAGATGTTGAGATTTCCTTCCTTGGACCCGGTGAGATTTATGCCTCAGTCACCACTTTTACAATCAGCAGTAGGTAGTCACTGTTCCTCAGCCCACTCCTCTCCATCATCCTGGAGTTTATTGGATGATGATATGGAGAGAGTGGTGAAGAGGCTGCTCAAGACACATGTATTTGCTCAATTGTTGTCAGGGCCAGCCCAGAAGGAAGTGGCTCCATTGTCCGGTCAAGCCCCTATCTTGGTTCCTCCTCTGACTGTGTCCAGTTCAGAGCTGGAGTGCATGGAGATAGTAGTGGTGAAACCATTGGTTCCGATGACCCTTACTCTGTTGGTTCCAACATTCGCTCCGACCTCCTGGACAGTCCACTCCATTGAGAGGTCTGGGCACCGAGACTCCCTCGTCGGCTCCGAGGGGGGAAATGGCATTGGACCCTTGTCTGACCCTGGTATCCCTCTCAGAGCTTTGGCGCAGGTGAGTTCAGCTTCCACATCTGCCTTGGAGCCATTGCCTTTGAGTGGAGGAGGTCTCCAGGCTCCTCGGTGCTGGAGCCTCCCTCCATTCTGGATCACGGTGCCTTTGAGGTGATGAGGAGTGTGCTGTCCACCAAGATGGCCCCACCCTAGGTTCCATTGGCTCCATCCCCATCGATACCGGTTTCTGCCTTGGATCCTTCTCTTTGTCCCAAGTGTAGAGAACTGATGCTCCAGGATGTCCCACAGGGTGACCCCTCTTCTTCCAAGACCTCTCCTGAGCATGCCTCAGAGGAGGTTCCCAGGAAGAAAAAAATGTAAGAGGAAACATTTGGACTCCCCTGAGTCCGTTACCTCTGACACAGACTTGGATGACTCAGAAGGATCCTCACAGTCCCCCTCTGAAGATGTCTCATTCTCAGACATTCTGGAAGGCAGAGGGGAAACTGGAAGTCCCTTGCGCCTTCTGAGGACGAGTCCATGTACCTGGATGCATTTGGTTCCCAACCTTCCACCTCCTGGGTGTCTCCACCTTTCAACCCACTTTTGTCTGTCATGAGTCGAAAGGCGTGGAGTGCTCCAGAGTCCATGGAGTACATTCTGAGAAGGCCAAACAAATTCATGACTGCACCAGATGACAAGACCTTCCTCTCCAAAGGCGTGTTAGTTGATGCTATGGTGATGGCAGCAGCCACCAAGAAGGACCTTGTGGAGACTTCCTCTTCTATCCATCTGCCAAACAAGGGGTCTAGAGCCATGGATAGGTATGGGAAGTGTGTTTTCTCTTCAGCGTCCTTTACTCTTCGATCACTGAACTACTTGACACATTTTACAAGGCTTCAGAGGGATCTCCTTAAAGAGCTGGGAGATACCCTCCAGGATTCTTCAGCTCAGGGTGTGGTTTCCAAGTTGGCTAACCAGTTAGCAGCCCTAACCTCCATTGTCAACTCCTC
Organism: Protopterus annectens; assembly: GCF_019279795.1. Classification (NCBI taxonomy): domain Eukaryota; kingdom Metazoa; phylum Chordata; order Ceratodontiformes; family Protopteridae; genus Protopterus; species Protopterus annectens. Next base: position 1,716,800,955 of record NC_056743.1, on the reverse strand, counting down.
CCTGCGCTTGATTTCTTACACAGCAGATGGAGCAAGTAGGGCTGCAGGCACAGGAGTGGCTCTTCGCAGACATTCCTCGATGCACCTTTGTCAATTTGCAGAGCCCTTCAAGTCCTCCTGTATGAATGCCCCCTTTGACAGCTCGGCCTTGTTTGGGCTGCAAGTTCGAGAGACTCTTACCAGGAGTGAACGTGATGGCAAAACTCTCTCTGCCATAGGAGTCCATTTTTCCATTCCATCTCGGCCTTATCCCAAAGGCCAAAACAGTGGGAAAATGTGGTTCTGTAAATCCCAGGGAGCTTTGCTGGACACTCATGGAGATAATTCCCCCAGAGGCAGAGGGGGAAATAATAATGGGAGATGCTGACCTCACATTGGGGGGGGGGGTCCAACAGGGTGATAGGGATACGTTCTCTGCCAGACCCTTTCAGATTCTTTGAAGGATTGCCCGGCTGCTCACCTCTGGAGGCAGTCGGGGTCAGAATTTCACTGTACCCAAGAGCCTGGCAAGATATAACAGAAGATGAATGGGTATGGTGCATAATATCCAGGGGTTACAAAATTCCCTTCTCCCAAACACCCCCAAGAAGTCAAAAATCAACAATTCCAGATGTTCCACCCAATCTTCAGGATCAAGCAGCTGTAGAAGTAAAAACTTTGCTGCAAAAAAGAGCCATTCAGGAAGTCCCTGCAGACCAGATAGAAAACAGAACTGACACAAGGTTCTTTTTAGTTCCAAAAAAGACAGGGGACTGGAGACCTATCTTGGATCTCAGCAAGTTAAACAGGTCAGTAAAGAAGACCAAATTCTGGATGGTAACACTGCAGTCCATTCTACCCTTTTTGGGACAGGAGGATTGGATGTGCTCTATCGATCTCCAGGACGTGTACTACCATATAAAAATGGACAGGTGGTCCAGGAGACATTTATGCTTCTGGCTTAGAGCCAGTCATTATCAGTTCAGAGCTCTGCCCTTTGGTCTCACCACAGCCCCCAGAGTGTTCACCAAATGCATGGCAGTAGTCACAGCTCACCTGAGACATTTGGGATTCCAGGTGTTTCCTTATCTAGATGACTGGCTCCTCACTGCCACCACTGAGCACCATCTCCTAAGGGCCAGGAACCACATGATTCATACTTGTGCATGCCTAGAAATCACAATAAATTACAAAAAATCTGCCTTGTTGCCCTCTCAGTGTATTACTTTCATAGGCTAAATACAATAGACATGATAGCCAAGTTCCCACAAGAAAGGGTGCTTGCCATTCGAGGTCAGGTGTCTCTCCTTTTGTCAAAATCAAAGGTTCAGGCTTGATTTGTCCTGAAAGTTTTGGGGTTAATGGTGGCTGCCCTTACTCTACTTTCATTAGCCCGTTATCACATGAGGATTCTGAAATGGTTTCTCTTCACTCAGTGGTCGTATCAGGACTTGCCAATGTCACACATGATCTTAATCACGGATACTTGCAAAAAAGATCTACAGTGGTGGCTCCACTCTTCCCTAGTCACTTTAGGCAGACCCTTTGTAGCACCTCTTCTGGTAGCCACAGTGACCACGGACGCTTCCCAGATAGGGTGGGGTAGGCATTATCTGGGATAGACAGTCCAAGGAACTTGGCAACCACACGAGTACCATTTGCACATCAATGTCCTGGAGATGAGAGCAGTGTTACTAGCATTGCAAGCACTTCATGACTCTCTCCCTTAGGGCCATATAGCAATTCAGATAGACAACATGTCAGTAGTGTGGTACATCAACAAACAGGGCAGAACAAAATCTTATCCCTTATGTCTGGAGGCCCTTCGAGTATGGCATTGGGCGATCTCCTCTCAGCCTTTTCTGGTTGCAACGCACATTCCGGGAAAGTCCAACATGATAGCGGACAAGCTCAGCAGGGCAATTCTCATGCCCCATGAGTGGTCTCTGAAACAAGATGTGGCAGATATGATCTTCCACAGATGGGGCCAGCCATGCTGCAATCTCTTTGCCTCTCATCTAAACAACAAATGCAGCAGCTATTTTGCCCTAGTTCCCCCTCTCTGGGACAGTCACCCAGAGATGCACTGGTTCACGATTGCCCCCCCATCCTTTATGCTTTTCCCCCCTTTCCTTTAATTTCAAAAGTTCTTCAGAAAGCAAAGTTGCTGAGTTGCAAGCTGATCCTCATTGCTCCATTCTGGCCTCATCAGATATGGTTTCTGTTCCTTTCGCATTACCTGAAGGAGGAGCCTTGTATTCTGGACCCGGTTCTGGACCTTCTGACACATCAGTTGGGCTCTTTCATCCTTTCATTCAAGCTCTCAAGCTGACAGCTTGGTTTCTCCACTTCCAATCCTAGCCAGACTCCCTGATATCTCACCTATGGTTCAACATCTTTTAGTCTCTTCCCATAAACCAACTGCTAGGAAGCTTTACGCTAGTAAATGGAAGAGGTTCTCCTTCTGGGCCAAGCAAAATGACATTGATCCCTTTACAGCTGCAATTGCAAAAAATTTGGACTTCCTAGCTGAAAGCTTCAAAGAAGGAGCAGCGGCTGCTATGATTTATGTTCAACTGGCTGTTATTTCTAATTTTCATGTGGGTCTTCTAGGTTCAAATGTCATGTCCCATAAGCTATGCAAGGCCTTTTTAAAGGTGCCTCCTAACTTAGAACCTCTCCATCCTTGGGATTTAAACCTAGTAATAGCTGCTCTTATCCTTCCTCCCTTTGAACCAGCCTCTTCTTGTTGTCTGATGTTCTTATGGAAGACACTCTTCCTGATTGCGGTTACATCAGCTAGGCAGGTCTCCGAGTTACAGGCACTTTCCATCCACCCACCTTATATGATCTTTCACAAAGAGAGAGTATCTCTTAGGACTAATCCTTCCTTTTTACCAAAAGTCTGCTCAGACTATAATTTAAATCAGTCAATTGAACTTCCTGTGTTCTTTCCAAATTATGGCAACAAGGCAGAGCACAAATTACATCAATTGGATGTCCACAGGCAATTACGATTTTATCTTCAAAGGACCAAGGACATTAGAAAATCAGATCAGCTGTTTGTTTCCTTTTCTCAGAGCAAGCAAGGCTCATCAATTTCCAAAGTGACTCTTTCAAAATGGCTATCCAGTACTATTACTTATGTTTATGAGTCTCAGAATGTGTCAATCCCAGAAAAAGTGAGGGGGCATTCCACTCAGTCCTTGGCTATCTCCATAGCCTTTCATGCTAAGCTTCCTTTAGATACTATTTGCATGGCAGCAACATGGGCTACTCCCCATACCTTCATTACTCATTACAAAGTGGACATGACCTCTTGGAACAGGGCATCCTTTGGTTCCATGGCTCTGAAGTCTCTTTTCCAGTGAGCCACCCAGGATTTAGGGGCTAGGGACGCTGTCCCAACCAGAAAGAAGGAAGGTGAGATGGACAACATAACATAAAGAAGTTATGTTCTTACCATAACGTTCCATGTTTGTTGTCCTTTATCTCACCTTCCTTCTTGCGTCCCTCCCTTCTTCCCCCATCCTGGATGATTGAGAGGAATTTTCATTTTGGCTGATCTGGCTGAGTTTCCTTTGCCTTTCAGCCTTTGGTATTCTCCTTGTCACCATGTTTTTTCTGTTGTTGTCGGTACAAGGAGCCTTTATTGCTTAGTTACCTCTTTTATTGGGTAATTCATAATTTTCCTATCTAGTGGTTAGTTCTCACAAATGAGATCTGGGTAGCTACCACTATGCATGCTGGGATAAGGGGTTAGCCACGAGCCAGTAAGGACTCATCAAGCTTTAGAAGTGGCCGAGTCGGAGCCGAGATTGGCTCCGAACCCAACCATCAAGAAGGAAGGTGAGATAAAGGACAACAAACATGGAATGTTATGGTAAGAACATAACTTATTTTTATGCCTTGTGGGGTTGGATATTATACCTTGTGGGATGGAAGATTATGCCTTGCGGGGCTGGATATTATACCTATTAGGACTGGAGATTGTGCCTTGTGGGGTTGGATATTATGTCTCATGGAACTGGATTTTATGCCTTGTGTGGTCGGAGATTATGCCTTGTGGGGTTGGATAATATAGCTTGTGGGGTTGGATATTATGCCTTGTGGGGCTGCATATTATGCCTTGTGGGGCTGGATATTATGTCTTGTGGGGTTGGAGATTATGCCTTGTGAGGTTGGATATTATACCTTGTGGGGTTGTAGATTATGCCTTGTGGGATTGGAGATTATGCCTTGTGGGGTTGGTTATTATGCCTTGTGAGGCTGGATATTATGCCTTGTGGGTTTGGAGATTATGCCTTGTGGGGGTGGATATACATGCATGTTAACACCAAGTTATACCCATGCATAAGTGATATTTGATATTCTTCTTATTATTATTTGTCATGGCACATGGTGATACGGGCCATCTGTGCTGTACTAGTAACACTACATTTGTTTTTCATCAGAAGGAGGTGATAAGTCTAGATAGTCTATCCCTTTAAGTACTTTTAACATTCTAGCTTCCCTCTGCAAATATCTTCTACCTTACCTTTTTTTTATTCCTGTCCCATGCTGTCTGGAATATCTCTGTGGATTTCCTCTCCACCACCAGTACTAATAGTCCGTTACATGAGTCCTCAACCCTTTCTATGAAAAAAATCCTTTTGCAGATGCAGGGAGTAGTTTTTCCCAGTATTCTGTTGCCAGTGACCTATCCTTCCCTCTCTGCCAATCCTGTTCAAAATTACTACTTCATATCTCTCTGGCATGAGTTTGTGTAGCAGTATTATATCCCCTCTGCTTCTTCTAGTCTTAGATGAGAAAAGCTTCACTTTCATTAGTAACTGGTTATATCCTTCCTGTCCATCCCCTGTATCTTTTTTGTAGACATTTCCTCTGCATTCGTTCAAGCAGCCTGATGTTGATTCCCTTCTATGGTCTTCAGGACTGCATGCAGTACTCAAGGTGTAACATGACCAAGGCTCCGTAGAGCAGAAGCATTACTTCTTTGTTTTCATAATCTAACTCCCTGAGGATACACTCCAGATTTCTGTTTGCTGCTGCTTACTGCTGTAACACTGTCTTCTGGATTGCCCATTTCAGATGTAAGCAGTATCCCCAGAGCCTTTTCATACCCTGTCGCCATCAGTTTCACTTCACCCAGCACATACCTTACATTATGGTTGTTGTGGTCTACGTGATAAGTGTAGTACTTTTCATTTGTCTGGACTGAATCTCATATTTCACCTTTCTACCCACTTTTTCAGACTTTCCAAATCCTTTGTTAGACACTTTCACCCATCCTTCACTGGTGTACTTATCGTTGAGTAATCAGTAAGGAATCTGATATTGTTCCTTGTTCCTTCAGTTTATGTCTGGTATAAACACACTGAAGAGTATTAGACCCAGGATGGACTCCTGCAGTACTCCTCTATTCATTTTCTTAATTACTGACATTTTCCTTCACACCACCACCTCTGTGTCTCACCATTCTGTCATGCAACTATCCATCCCCCTCAGTATTCCTATCAGCCTTCTGTGTGGAACCAATTCAAAGGTTTGCTGAAGTACAGGTTGACCATGTCTACTATATTCCCTTATCATGTTCACCAGTGGCTTACTTGTGAAATTTGATCAGGTTCGACTGCCAACTTCTTTTTGTCATGAAGATAGGCTGTTTATGGTCCTTGAGAGTATTGTCCAAAAGAAATGTTATCAGCTTTCCCCTTCATGATTCTCTGCATTGGTACCTGTCAGAAACTGGTCAAAACTCAAAAAATTGGTCTCTTTTCCATAACCATGAATCTGTCAAATAGTCCTACTAACTGGGTAAACTAGAATTATGGCTAGACCCAAATCTCAACATACAATATAATATCCAAATTACAAAATACAAAGTAAATAAAATGTTGCCTGGGCTGAAAAGATCTCCCATTTCCTCTCTTCAGCGGGAAATCTTCAATTGGGAAAAGGATCTTACTTCTACAACTAGAATATAGATTCCCTATCATTGCAGCAGTCACAAAAAATGAATATAGCCTAGTTACCAAACATTTCAAGTAATGTATACATATTTGTAATCTTAATTATGACCTTATCTCATCAAAGAGGACATCATTGCCTGTCAAAGGCAAAGTGGCTTCCAGTCAAAGAGATCGACTCTATAATTTACACCCCTGTCTATGAACTAATCAATTTCAGCTCTTCCTCCTTCTTTGCTGGAAGGTTGTTAGAGAGGGATCCACCTTTACAACCACAGAGCATACTATCTCTTCTAACTTAGCCTTCAAATTCCTTAAAATTGGGTCACAGCGACAGAACATTCTTTTGCAGGTCTATCTCCTAAAGCTTGGGAATCCCTCCCACTTAGTATATGATCCATAACCTTCTACCCAAATTCTGCATCCAATCAAAAAAAAAAGATTATATTTTAGAGATACACAGTCCAAATACCTCTTGGATAGGGGAATCTCCTAAAAAATGCATGGTGTGCTGGCAGTTGAACTTCTATACCCTATAAACAGTGGTCACTAAAGAAGGTGTTTGTACTCTTAAGCAGCCACACAGTGAACATTCAGACTTTCATATCACAATAGTTTCATTTATTTACTTTTGTTAGCTTAGTTAATCAGGGAGAGCAGGCAAGATCTCAGCAGATGATTATGGCAAACTGACAAGGAGCCACTTGGCTGAGATGTGCCAAACCAGAGGACTGGTACATGTCAACCTGACTAAAGGGGAAATGACTGCAGCCTTAATCACAGCTGCATTCACAGACCAGCAACCAGGAAGACAGTCAGACTGGCCTTGGGGATGTACAGCTCTCAGAAAATGGACAATTCAACTTTTCCTCAGAGGACTTAAAAATCCATCTGAATTTAAAGAGACTTGAAATGTAGGCCAAACATTTGGAATTAGAATCAGCAGAGAGACTGTGGCATTTGGAGGCTGAAGAAAAGGAGAAACAGATGTAATTAGAATCAGCAGTGACTGAAATATCTAGAAGCTGAAGAAAATGAGAGGCAGAGGCAACATGAAAAGGAAATGCTGACTCTTCACCGGGGTCGTGGTGGTATTGGGGAAAGGAGTAACCAAACCCCAGAAGCAATAAAGATCAGTAAACTTCTTCCTCAGTACCAAGATGGTGAGAATTTTGATATTTTTATTCATATGTTTGAAAGAGTATGCAAACAGTATAATGTTGACCGAGGGCTCTGGGTACAGTTCCTCACTCCCTTACCCCATGGTAAAGTTGTAATTGATGATTCTAAATTGTCTGATATTGATTGCTTAAATTATAATACAGTTAAAAATTGTTTATTGGAATGCTTTAAGTTAACACTTGAAGCGTAAAGAAAAAAAAATTGTGAGCATAGACCCAAGACAGATGAAAGTGTATGTGATTATATTGCTGACCTAAGCACTTATTTTCATAGGTGAGTGGCTGTCAGGTCACCGGTTTTGAAAAGCTGGCAGACCTTTTGGTGAGGGAACAAGCCCTTGGCACTTGACATAAGAATCTGGTTAGCAGACAGGGAATGCAACTCTACAGATGAGTTGGGGAAAAATGAGATCTATACCTAGCAAGCAGGACATCACAGTACAGGAAATGGATACCCAGTGCTGCACATGGGTACAAGGGAACCCATGGTGAGCATCCTAAACTGCCCCAACTGAGTCCACCAGTAACACGGGAAGCCACTAGTTCAGGAACATGGCTAGGATCAAGGGATAAATGTTTTAAATGTAACCAGTGGTGTCATGTAGCATATAGATGTCCATGGAAGCAAGGTGGGGAACAAATGGTGGGGAGCCAGCAAGTGGGAATAGCAGAATGCCAGTGGTAAGTTGCTGGAGACAACAAGGGTACCAAACTACCACAAGAGGTTATATCCTATCTTAGTAGATAGGAAACAGGCCATTGCTAAGAGAAACACAGCCTCTGACTTGACCATTGTGAAGCCTGCAATGGTTAAAGAGGAGTATGACTTGCTCGGGCAGTCTACTCCAGTCATAGCTTTAGGAGAGACACCATTTCAAATACCTTTGGCTAGGGTTCACCTTGACTGGGAGAGTGGAAAAGGAAGCAAGCATGTAGGTGTGTTTGAGGATATCACTGAAGATGTCTTGACAGGGAATGATTTTGATAATGCAGTACCTTGTGTGCATGCAATTACATGCAGTCATACTTGGAGACAGGCATGTGGATCTGGTAGCCTTGGAGTGACCCAGCAGACCACACACTTGAAACCAGGACTAGTGAGGTGGTTACTTTAGGGAGGGAGCTACCCTGTAGCAGTGAGACTGAAGGTGAGCCACAGCTTCTGGTGGGTGCTGATGTTCCCTTGGACAGAGTGACTGGAAAAGCAGAGGTGAGTAGTAGTACCTAGTCTGACAGTGAGACACCACTGTCAGAACACACCAGACTTCCTGTGGAAGGGGAGCTGGGAAGGGCTACAAAGAGAGAGTTGAGATAGGCTCAGCTCTCAGACCCCACATTACAAGGCTTGAGGGAGGTAGCTAGGGTGACAACTGATTCTCAAAGAAAAGGGGAATCTGTATACTGGATGAAAGGGTTACTGTATAGAGCATGGACCCAGGAGGGAGCCTTAGAGGGTGAGAGAATACAGTAGTTGGTAGTGCCCAAAGCCTACTGTCTGGCACTCCTAGCCATAGCCTGTGACATTCCCTTTGCAGGTCATATGGGCATAAAGTGTACTAAGGGACATATTATGCAGAACTTTTATTGGCCTGGAATTTCCAGGGATGTAACAGGGGACCTATGAGCAGTACCAAAAAGTAGGCAAGGCAGGAGACAAGGTCAAAGCTCTTTGATGCCTCTGCCTGTGATTATGGAGTCATTTCAGAGGGTAGCTATGGATATTGTGGGGCCTCTGAGTACCCCAAGTTTCACAGGGAAGAAGTATATCCTAGTGGTAGTACAGTATGCTACCAGATATTCTGAGGCTGTAGCCCTCTCCTCCATCAAGGCAGAAAAGGTGACAAATGCTTTGTTAGAGATTTTCAGCAGGGTACGTTTCCCAAGAGAAATACTGACTGACAGAGGTTCCAATTTCATGTCAGACGTGCTTGCTTGTCTGTGGGAGCTCTGTAGGGTGAATCACCTTAAGATAGCCCCCTAGCACCCCCAAACTAATGGTCTACTGGTGAGGTCAGACTTTATAATAAAGACTGTGCTGCAGGCATTTGCAGACCAGTTTAAGAGGGAGTGGGGCACATATTTGCCCCATCTGTTGCTTGCTTACAGAGATGTGCCCCAGGAATCCACAGGTTTCTCACCTTTTGAGTTGCTGTATGGTCATAGGGTGAGGGGATCTCTAGATTTCATTCATGGTGAGTGGGAGGGTGAGTGTGAATCCCACAAGGAGTCTGTTGTGGCATATGTCCTAAACTTCAGGACGAGACTCAGGGAACTCATGAGCTTGGTGTAGGCGAACCTGGCAGAAGCCCAACAGCAAAAAAAAGTTCTGGTATGATACTAGAGCTGGTATGAGCTAGAGAGTATGCTGTGGGGCAGCAGGTTATGGTTGTCATTCCTGTCAGACACAATATGCTGCAGGCAGCTTGGGAGGGACCCTTCAAAGTGGTAAGGAAGGTCAGTGATGTTACCTACCTTGTAGAACTCCTAGGCAGGAGCCAGGGGCATAAACTATACCATGTTAACATGATGAAACCTTACCATGATAGAGAGGCCATTGTGCTGAGTATTTGCAGTGGATCCAATAAATACAACTCCAGACAAACGCCAGATACTTTAATAAAACAACAACGCTTTCGGATTACAAATCCTTCATCAGTGTTAGAATACCTTTGCTGAATTCTAATACTTTAAATAGTCAGTTAAACAGTCACATGATAATAGCTAGCCTATAAACACAAAAATATACAATAATATTGTGTTTATAGTCTGGCTGTTATCATGTGACTGTTTAAATGACTATTTAAAGTTTTAGAATTCAGTATAGGTATTCTAACACTGATGAAGGATTTGTAATCCGAAAGCTTTGTTGTTTTATTAAAGTATCTGGCGTTTATCTGGAGTTGTATTTATTGGATTCATGCACTTGGCTACAGTTTCGGCTTTATCACTGTCCTGACCATATTTTCTTATTTGCAGTGGATGGCAGGAGGAATATGAGGGGGATCTGGTGACTGATCTCCCCAGTAAGGCTGAGACTGACACCTCAGTGGAAGGGGTAGCAATGTCCCAGCAGCTATTCTCTACCCAAGTCCGAGAAATCCTAGTCACGTTACACGTTTTGTGGGGCATGTTCACTGGGAAACCAGGGTGTACCCACCTGGTGCAGCACCGTGTGGATACAGGATCCCAAAGGTCTATTAAGCAGACCCCTTATAGGGTACCTGAGGGAGTCAAACAGACTCTGAGGGAGGGGATACATGAAATGTTGGAACTGGGGCTAATCCAGGAGCCCAGCAGTCCCTGGGCCTCCCCAGTGGTGCTGATACCAAAAAAAAGGATGGCAGCACCAGGTTCTGTGTACACTACAGGAAATTAAATAGCCACACAGAGTCAGATGCTTATCACATGCCTGAGACAGATGAAGCCCTAGAGCAGCTGGGTGGGGCTAAATATCTGACCACTATTGATCTTACCAAGGGCTACTGGCAGGTGCCTTTGACTCCCAAGATGAGAAATAGGTCAGCCTTTGTGAATTCTTTCAGCTTGTATGAGTTCATGAAGATGCCCTTTGGGATAAAAAATGCTCCTGTGACTTTCCAGAAGCTGGCAGATCATATCTTAGCAGAAGAAGGAGATTTTGACTTTGCTTACCTGGATGATATTGCCATCTACAGCCATTCCTGGGAGCAGCACCTTCAGCATGTCAGAGAAGTGCTGGGCAGACTACAGAGGGCAGGGTTGATCATTAAGCCCAGTAAGTGTCAGGTGGGTTTAGCAGAGGTCACCTACATGGGATATAGAGTGGGGAGTGGTAAGATCAGGCCAGAACCTGCCAAAATGGAAGCCATTCAGGCATGACCTGCTCCTGTTACCAAAAAGCAGATGAGGGAATTCTTAGGGACAGCAGAGTACTATAGAAAGTTTGTCTTCAATTATAGTACCATAGCTGCTCCCCTCACAGACCTGACAAGGAAAAACAGGCTAGATAAGGTAGTGATGACCCCAGCATGTGAGAAGGCATTCTAGAAGCTTAAAGGAGCTTTTGAAAGACCCCCTATGTTAGCCAGTCCAGATTGCAGCAAAGAATTTGTTGTGCAGGTGGATGCTCAAACCATGGGGTGAGGGCTATACTCAGGTTTCCTGAGAGAAAGAAGAGTGCCCAGTAGTATATCTCAGCTGTAGGCTCCAACCAGGGAGGAATGTTATGCAGCTGTAGAAAATGAATGCCTAGCCATAGTATGAGCAGTGCAGAAACTTCAGCCTTATCCGTATGGAAGGAAATTTGCTGTAGTTACAGACCACAATCCCTAAACATGGCTACATCGAGACAGCTAGCAAAATGCCAAGTTACTAAGGTGGAGCCTAGGGTTGCAGGCATATGATTTGACAGTGCAGCACCACAGTGGGGTTAGCAATGCCAATGCAGAAGTGGTGTCAAGACAATGGGGTAAAGTATTCACAGGTAGGCTCATTCCTCTCAAGCAATGTTTCTCAAGGGTCACTTGAAAGACTAGTTGACTCTTTGAAGGGAGGAGAGGTGTGATGATAGGAGGTACTGTGAGCACATGTAAGCTGGAATTTTGTAAATAATTATATGCCATTTGTGAATATCAAACTGAGTTATACAAGATGCTTGCATTACAAATGTATTAGACCTGTATGTCATGTATATATTAAACTGATTTGTACAGATGTTTGTGTTGAAAAGGTATTTGTAAAGTGCTTTTGTTGGAAATGCATCCACAGTGCGCCATACTGGAGAGAACAGAAATATACATGCACTATTGTAACTGTTTAAATGTATATGTTTTAACAGAGGAAAATGGAAGACAGAAGGTTAACCTTAGTCTAGCAAATTTTAATATATATCTGAAATTAAATCACTTTATGGGCTAAGCCATAAAGATGCTATCTCACAAGTTTCAATGCAGCCAGAGACACAAAGTATGTACTAGAATGCTTTCTGTATTGTCTTGGGGGTGAACTTATTACTACTCTGGAAGTGTGGAGGTATGCAATTGCTTTATGACTTCCAGCACCTACCACAGATCTGAACAAAAGCCCTTGTGTGTGTATTTTTACAGGTAGGTGCTAAATCCTGCCAGATTCCAGCAATGGGGTTTGCATGGGAACTAGAAGTCAGATGTTCAGAAGTGATATCATTCTGCAAGCTATTCCAGAAGTAACATTTTATATATTATTTTGAGAAGTCTCTTAGTGAGACTGAGCATTCTGTATTCTGTCTTGGGCCTGACAACAAGAAGGACCATTCATCACATCATCTGCCTTGCTCTATTAAGTAATTAGGAAATAGCCATTCTCTTACATTTAGTCAGGAATATAGTGGCACTTAGTTTAGATATTGTTTTCCTTTATATGTCTGCGTCTGTCCTTTAAAGTTATTTTAAATAGTTCCTGTGATTTTTGAACTTTGATGTCACTGTGAATAGATAGTATTATCTTGTCCTTTTATTATTTATTATTAAAAATGTTTAAACCTTTCATCGTGGCTGATCTTTATAGAGATATTTAAGTTTTGAGAGCATTTCCATATTTATTTGTTGACACTGTGTGGGCCACTCCTAATAGCCTTGCTCTTGGTTAAACTACTATATGTATTAATAGTAACTTCACTCAGTATATTGGGTACCCTTGTAAGGGCCTTAAGGTAGCTATCAGGAGTGTCTAGTGGCAGTGGCAACTACCTTATAGTTTGAGCAGAAGAGGCATAGTTATTAAACCTGTGCCAGCCTTTCCCTGGTGTGTGTGTGTGTGTGTGTGTGTGTGTGTGTGTGTGTGTGTGTGTGTGTGTGTGTGTGTGTGTGTTTAAATAAAATCTTCAAGAATGCGTGTGTCAGCCACTTGGGCAGGGACAAAAAGCACTGGTTAGACAGAGAGGGTGCTGGAGGTCTTGGCTTAGATGTTCAGCTGAGATTTCAACTCTATAGCTGTGCCAGTGAGGAGTCTTACTGGGGATATGGAGAAAGAGCGAGAAACCAGCCCCGGACTGACTGTGTTCCCTGTATGCTCTTAAGGGAAATTGTGCTTGATTCTACTTGATGCAGAGAGCTGCATCTGGCAATACTGGGTGTGTGCCTTTTATCCTCTCAAGGAACATTCCCCACAGGTGCCAGTGGTGGGGACTGAGGCTTCTTGATTACTGGCCCAGTGGGTGGTGCATCACACATGGCAAAAACATATAACAATTTCCTCTAAGCATTAGAGAACTGCAGAAGTTGACTGCAACTCTTCCTTTACACTCTTCTTTAAAGTTCTTACATCCAACCTCTTTTTCTCCTCTTCCCCTATTTATCCTTTTTCTCTTCTTCCCCTCTTAACCTACCCAAATCTCTTTAGTCTGTCTACTGCATACCACTTTTTTTATTTTTTTAACCAACATTGTTAAATTCTTGTAATCCTGGGTCAAACCTAGGAAAAGTCCATTTAAATCAGTGTTCTACCCTAATCAATTAATCACTCAACTAATCAATCAATCAATCAAATTAATAATGAAATAGACCTGTAGTTCTCCACAATATTTCTGCTCCTTTTTTACTTTATACAAAGTTCCAGTTTTCTAATGCATCTGTATTATCCAGTGATCTAACAAAACATCTTTGGGGGCTCTGCTAACAGACTGATCACTTTTCCTAGGATTTTGTGTGGTAGCCCATCTGGTCTTTGTGCTTTATCCTGAACAACGCAAAAAAGTGAAACTCACAGAATACCACACTGGTAACAAAAGTTCGGATTCCAAGATAACGAACCAAGTGCTGGAAAGTAGTTTATTTAAAACACCACAAAAGCATTAAAAACAACTCGAAGTACATCCAATATGTCAAGCGCTTTCACCCAGGCACTTCCAGGCTTTCTCAAGACAAATAATACATGGTTTGGTGAACTCTTTTACACCAACCTTAACAATTCAATAATTAATCAATTTTCAATTATTCAATCATTGAATTTGTAATTAAAAGTCCCAAAATCTACTTGCAACATTGCCCTGTATTAAATAATGCTTTGTTTTGTACCAAGGTTACAATCTAGGACATTAGTGTCCACTCTCTACACAAATGTCGTTGGTTTTAAAAATAGCAAGTATTAAAAATGTAAAACTACAAGAACTACACTACTTATGTACTTCTTAACATTTCTTACATTGTGAATTAATAGAAAGCAACCAGTCAATATTAAAAATTAGTTGACACATTGTTTTTTATAAATATCATAAAAGTGTTCATAAAAAATTCTTCATAAAAAAAATTCTTTTATTTGCTTTTTCAATATATAAGGATTTTAGTACAAATTAGTGAGTACTCGTTACATGTTTCATATGAAGCCTATCCCATATTGTACCTATATGTATGTGTATCACAATTTGGCTCTCCTAAGTTTAAGTAAGCTAGTTATACTAATGGCCCCATTAAGGCCAGGGGGTTTGGCAGCATCTAATTTCAGCTGCCAGAGCAGCTCTTTGTACTCTAAGGAGGTTTTCCAATCTCCTCCTCTTGGGTTACTTTCAACCTGTTCTAAAACTAAAAACCTAAGCTCCATCCGGCCACAAACCAATGAATGTTTAAAGAACGCATTTGTCTCTTTCCCCTTACTGATTTCGTAAAGATGTTCATATATTCTTTTTGCCAGTGTCCTCTCCGTTTTGCCTACATAGAAACAACGGCAATACTGGCACAAGCCAAGGTAAACCACCCCTTGGCTTTACAATTAAAATAACCAGGTGATTTTATATAAATCCTTCTTGAATTTAAATAAAAACATTTGTTATTAATAATGTAAGGGCACTGTTTGCAGGTGTTACATTTAAATGTACCAGCCGTTCGATGTCTACTGCGTTCTCCCATTTCCTGATTTGTCTCAAGCAATTTTTTTAAATTCCTATTTCTTCTTCTAATAAATTGTGGTTTACAACCAAACATTTGTTTAAACTCCTCATTCATAGTAACAATTGGCAAATATTTGTCAACCACCCTTTCTACTTTAAACTTTCATTACTATTTGTGTGAACAAATACGCAACCCTGTTCTTTTAATTTATTTTCTACTCTGATTGGTTCATACCTACGTTCTTCTCCAAGTAAAGGGAAATATTTATCTAACCTCTGGCTTGTAACCTCTAAAGTTACTGAATCTATTAATTGTGTGGGATAGCCCCTCTCCATGAATAATGTTTTCAAAAATGTAATTTCTTCTTTAAACATACTCTCATCACTACACATCCTGGCCGCTCTAATCAGTTGCCATTTAATAATCCCCCTCTTTTGAAATGGGGGGTGATTGCTGTTATAATGCAAGAACATGTTCGAGTAACTCTTCTTTCTGTATATACAAGACATGAAACATCCTTTGTCAGTATCTTAGATAAATTCACATCAAGGTATTGCAGATTGTCCGTGCTAATATTGCACGTAAATTTCAAAAAATCTGTACTAACATTAATATGACCAATAAATTGTTCTAGTTCTTCCATGCTGCCCTTCCAAAATATGCAAATGTCATCTAAGTAACGTTGGTAGTGTACCAGGTGTTTAGCCCACTGTGTGTTAAATATGTATTTTAACTCCCAATAACTTAACACAATGTTGGCATACGCGGAGGCACAGGGGGTGCCCATTGCCACCCCTCTTTTTTGCCGAAATAGTTCTCCACAAAAATAGATAAAATTATTGTTAAGGATTGCTTCCATAAGTTCAACAAGTAATGCTATAGTCTTGCCTCCTAAGGTTGAATGCCTAGCCAACATGTCATTGAACCATGCTAGCCCGGTGTCGTGTGGAATGCTGGGAAATAATTCCACTACATCCACCGTGACCAAATATTTAGTTTCCTCATAAAACTCTTTTTTGACACTTCTTAGGAATTCCCAGGAATCCTTGCATAGAAATTTTAAGGATGTTGTAAACTTTTTTAATGTTAGATCTATAAACTTCCCCAATGGTTCGGTAATCCCCTTAGCTCCTGCTACAATAGGTCTAAATTGTAGGGGTTGTAGTCCTTTGTGGACTTTGGGGATACCAAAAATAATGGGAGTTAATGGCTTGTGCACTGACAAATAGTTGTATAGTTGTTCATTTATTGCACCTTGGTACAGATTATCCTCCAACATATACTTAATTTTAGCATATGCAACATTACGCTCATTTATTGACACTTGGTTGTACTGTTCTACATCATGTAATAGAGCATGTAGAGAGGCCTCGTAGTCATGCCAATACATGAGAACTACGCCCCCCCTCTTGTCAGTTTTCATTACCCTGATGCCTTCATTGTTTAATTTCTTAATCAACTTGTAGGATGCTTCCGAAAAATTACTATCACTTCCTAACATTTCTTTAATGTAAATGTTCCTAATTTCTACTTCTACCATGTCCTTGAATGTTTTAAGGACTGGGTGCAAAGGGGGATTCCATGTGCTCTTCCTATGAAACATGTTCCTGTCTATACCATTCCCTTTAAGGTTCACACAAAGATTCAATTGTCTTGTAAAGAGTTTTAAATCTAGTATGGTCCTGGGTATGTTGATTGAGTTGTTTGGAACAAAATGTAGCCCTTTGGTAAACACATCAAAATATAAATCGCTAACATCAATTTCTGTATAGTTATATATGGAAAAATTACCCTTTTTGACAATGTTACAACTTAGGCTATGTATTTCTTCCAATACAACACTAATGCCCTGTATACAATCAACCCTTATCTCCTTGGTGGGTTCCATCTCTTGACATGGGTATTCACCTGTCTGCTCCCTTGCCTCCCCTGGCCATACTGAAAACCCTGCTGAGCCTGATTAGATTGGTTAGGTTGCTGATTTAATTTCTGTGCCAACCTTTCACTCCTTCTTGGGCCTTGGGCATCAAAGCCCAAGTACTCACTAATTTGTACTAAAATCCTTATATATTGAAAAAGCAAATAAAAGAATTTTTTTTATGAAGAATTTTTTATGAACACTTTTATGATATTTTTAAAAAACAATGTGTCAACTAATTTTTAATATTGACTGGTTGCTTTCTGTTAATTCACAATGTAAGAAATGTTAAGAAGTACATAAATAGTTAGTGTAGTTCTTGTAGTTTTACATTTTTAATACTTGCTATTTTTAAAACCAATGACATTTGTGTAGAGAGTGGACACTAATGTCCTAGATTGTAACCTTGGTACAAAACAAAGTATTATTTAATACAGGGCAATGTTGCAAGTAGATTTTGGGACTTTTAATTACAAATTCAATGATTGAATAATTGAAAATTGATTAATTATTGAATTGTTAAGGTTGGTATAAAAGAGTTCACCAAACCATGTATTATTTGTCTTGAGAAAGCCTGGGTGAAAGCGCTTGACATATTGGATGTACTTCGAGTTGTTTTTAATGCTTTTGTGGTGTTTTAAATAAACTACTTTCCAGCACTTGGTTCGTTACCTTGGAATCTGAATCTTTGTGCTTTATCCTCCCTACAGCATCCAGTTCCCTATGAATCTTCTCCATGTCTATCCTGGTGTTTGCAGTACTCTACCCTTCTATCCTCTGGCACTCATAACATGACACATTCCCCTGGATTTCATTTATGAAGACTTGTGCAAAGTATTTATTCAGTACCTCTGTTTTTTCCTACTCTTCAGTGATTTATGTCCTGTCTTTAGTTGGCCTGTCCAGTTCTATCTGTTCCTTTCTTATTTTTGCTATGTACATCAAAAGCCTTTGCCTACATTCTTGAGTCCTCCTTGCAAGTTTATTCAGGTGATTTTGCCCCCCATGTCTGCCAGCCATTGTATCCCTTCAAGGCCAGTAATGCCCATACATTTCTATTCTGTGTTGCTTTCACCTAGAGCTAAGGTGAGGTCTGTTTGATTGGGGGGGGGGGGGTTGTCATTCAGGCAGCTACAAATATTCTTGCTCTCACTGGCATGTCAGCAAAAATAAAATTTGGACTGGCTTAATCACATCATTTGGATAGAGAAAAGAGCAAACTGTTTCTCTGCAATGGCCCACAATGCCCTCGCTTTGCACATGCATGTTTCTGCAAACACCTTATGAAGGCTACCACCCACTGGTGTCTTTCTGACTTCCAGGATTGCTGTACAGTGAGCAACAGTTTGATTTGAGCTCTCCTAGTGTGAAAACAGAAACTGTCAAAAAGGCTCAGTGAAATTGTCAGTTTAGTTAAAATTCAATTACTGGTTAGTAACTACACTACTTGGATGCCAACAAATAAGAAACATGTAGAACCTGAGAGAAAATTAACCAGAAAAGGAAAAGAGAAAGGTCTAGATGGGATAAATCTTGTAGCTGTTCAGCAAAAAAGCAGTTCAAGTCTCAACTTTTGTACAGGAGATGGTTTCCAGTAATTTAGAGGACAAAAATAAACCAAAAGCATGCAGAGGTGTTTAAAGTAAATGAAACACTGAAGGAATATATCAGGATAAATAACAAAATGCTGGACAAACAGAACAAGCTCTAACTAGCTATTCAGATGAAGTAATAAAACTGCAAAATCAGAGGTTGAAATGAAGAAAAGGCTGACTGAATATGAAGCTTCTCAAGAAGATCTGTTTCGAAAGTAGTAGAGTAAGAAGACAGAGCACACAGAGAAAACCTGAGATGTTCTGCTATATCTGAGAAACTGGGAGGAATAAATTGCATTCATTTTAGGAAAGTACAAAAAATAACTGTATTGGTGCTCCACAGTAGGATTTATTAATTGACAAGGCACCTTGTATGCATTCTCTAAATTTGGCCATGATAAAGCAGCCAAGATCTACAACTGTAAAGATGTAATCATACCAGCAGAAAGAGTTGGTCTTGGAAAAATGCCAGAAGGCAAAAGTGTTAAAAATTTGTGACATTAGAGTGTTTGTGGAAAATTATTATTTCCTGTACGCCAGGCAGAAGAAAAGCAAGTCAATTCCACTAATCAGGGAATGTCGAGAGGCAGGTGTGATATTCAAGCTGCTGTATCCAGCTGAATTCAGAATATTTTTCCTGGCTGATCGGAGACATTTTTTTTATGCAAATCAGGCTAAATAGGAAATAAAAAATATTTATCAAGCAAAAAGTGAGCCAGCAAACAGAAGAATACTGTGTCTTATTTTTCTTACAATAACAAAGCCCATGGAGAGACTTTGCCAGTGAAACCTTTTTTTCCCATTATTTCAAAGGAAAATGCTTGAGATGCAGAAAAAATCACAGTAAATAACTAAGAGAATCTGTAGCACTTTGGACTTGAAAAGGAGACAAGTGTTGGGAGATGGAGATGATCAAGAAGAAGAAGACTAGCAACTCTGAAGTTAGAGAATAAACAAGAGACTATAAAATAGCAGCCCTACTGGATATAGGAACAGCCATGTATTTTTTTCCATTTTCTACATGGGGTTGGGTTGTGTCAATTGTTGCTGTTGCTATATCTCTCTATTCAATGCCATTCACCTGCCTTCTTCGTCATCCTTGCCTGTCATAGATCTCTCATGCAATCCATCTACTTCTTTGCTGGATATTGTCATTTCCTCTTGCCTTTTTTCTGTCTGTCCTAAATCGTCTTCATATGCAGGAAAGCAGAAGGCCATATGGTGAAGAAGATTTTGGATAGACAGAAAGAAGTCAAGAGGAAATGAGGACCTCTAGCAATGAGGTGAAGGGACTGTATGAGACAAGACTTGTGACAGTTAGGTACAAAGGTCAAAGAAGGCAGGAGAATGGTAATGAATAGAGAGAGATGAAGACAGTTGACATGACACCCTGACTGCATGTAGAAATGAGAAAAAAGGGAAATGATGATGATGATGATGTTAAATGTGGCTTCACAAGAAAAAGTGGCAAAGAAAAACTGGAATTTTGTTGACAGTGTTAAACTGATGGGTGAACTGTAAAGTATATACTCCACTTTATGTCATAAATGTTTAAAATGACATTTAAATTAATTACATGACTGGATGCAAAACAGTTTTTGTTCTTATTAATACTTGTATAAAAATAATGATGTAAATTACATGTAATATTATAAAGGAGTTTTGAATAGTGGGTATTCAGGGGTATTTTAAATGTGAGGTGGGAAGTCTTATCTCTGAGTGCTGTATATGTTAAATACAGTAAAGCAAGCAGGTACTTCTTAGTTGTAAGATACAGTCTTTATATTATAATAAGATAAGAGAGGTTGGACTGAAGTAATTCAGAGTTAATATAATGTTGTGACCTTGGGTCATACCTCACAACCTCTTATAGCAAGAAATCTGAACAAAGCCATAAATAATAGGGGAACAAACACCCAAAATAGGGATCATTTTTAAATATTCCTCTTGCAAACTTAGAAAGTTGATAGAATAACAGGGGTTGGATTACTGTGAATTTTTGAATGGGTATGAAGTATGAAACTCAAATATATGTCATTATTTTCTGACTTCAGTCCTCAATTATTTGCTAATAATTTGACAAAAAACATTATGACAAATACACCAAATATATAAGGCAAATGTTCTTGGTTTACATTACAATGTGTTTTTAAAGCAAATAGGCTTTAAAAAATAAGACAAAATCATGAAAGGCATGGAAAATCACAAGTTTCTTGCATTTTCAAAGTTATTAGCTGTTTTTTTTACATTAAGAAATGCTTTCACTGTGAGACAAGAAGTCTGCAGGTGCATGTAATTGCCATGTGAACTTTAAACAGTGTGTTCTGAATGAAATTTGCAACATTTTTTCAAGCATCTGCACATTTACTAGCTGTTTTCTCTCTCACTCATTGCTGGCTGCTTTTACTTGGAGACAAGTTATCTGCCTGTGCAAGCAATTAAACCTAAAAGTTCTGAGCACTCTTTGCTGAGATAAATATAAAAGGAAGATTGTAATTAAAATTTCATGGTGCAGTAACAAGCAGTTCAGTCAAAAATAAAGTTTGAAACTTTTAGACGTGTATAAGTCATACAAAAAGTTGCCTGCCTAGCAGAATTAATACTTTAATGAATGTAATACAACAGAATATAAACCAGAATGTAACCATCATGCAGACAAGACACAGATCATGCAGGCAAGACACCAAATAGTTACATACTGGTCTAGATACTGCTATGTCTGGGTAGGATATAGACCAGAGTGTGACCATTAGACATCAGATCACTGGGGTGTATTTTGAGCTGTTTTACACTGGGGACAGTTAGCAGACCATGATTCATGACATAGCCAATATTACTGCTGATAAATAGGTAATAGCACAGTTAGTTCAAAACCTGCATTGTCTCTATGATGTGGCAGGGGTTAATTTCCAAGGGAAGTTCCTACATTTTCTTGATCTCAGGGCTTTAAAGGATCTGTCACAGCTCCAGGGCTCCCCCCAAAAAGTTGTAGTTTCTGCTTTACTTAGCATGGGCCAGGTTCACCCTCTTTACATCTGCCTTTTCTTTCTTTCCTTCTCCTATGTAGAGAATCACCCTTATCTCCAGATAATGCAACCTGGCACAAAAAAAGATGCCAGAGGATGCCATCTATGCTAGCACCCTTGCTCATAATCACAATGATGACTAGGAGTTTCAAAATGAGTCAAATATGACAGCTTTTACCATCTTAGGTTTCCCATGAGTTTCCCCGCCCAGTATGTTCAGATATATATATTGTCTGTTATTATTTACAGGCTGATTCTGATGAATTTTATTTTTTGTTTCCTAGTATTACATGGATGTTATGAATTTCCAGTTGTTGTCAAGAGATGTGCGATGGTTTGTTGTGCATTGCACTGTTTTATTATTGGTTACAAACCTGCATTCTCAGCTGATGCTTCTTCAGCTCAGTGCTGTGTGTACCTGTTGTTAGGGCTTTGGTTGCCAGATCAGGCCTGGCCTTTTATATACCACATATATTGCCATACATCCTTAGGTTGTAGTTTGTTACAACTAAACTATATATGCAGTAAGACAGATGATGGTGAACAGCATGTACTATTGTATACATTGTGGACAGTGCAGTATGCTTTGCCTTCTGGGTCTCTTCAATAAAGTCCCTAGTGTTGTTGTTAGTGTGTGTGTGTGTGTGTGTGTGTGTGTGTGTGGGGGGATATGAATGTCTGTGTGTGTATTTACCACTGCAGAATTACAACTTCTTTTCGTGTGTGTGCTGCTAAGAATACTTCTCAACTGCCCAGATTTTGCAGAATGTCCAGATTTTTGCCTCATATATTTGGTCTGTTTCTTATAAAATTATGTTTTTCTGGTAAACTGCTGGCAAATCATTGAGGATCAAAGTCAGAATATATTGACAGACATATGACTTTCAGACTTTTTAACATTCAGAAAATTCATGCTAATGCAAAACCGGTTCTATCAACTAAGTTTATAAGAGCAATATTTTAAAATTGACCCTACTTTTGGGCTTTTGTGCCCTCATTATTTGTGGTTTTGTCCAGATGTCTTGGTCTAAGAGGTTGAGAGGTATGTTGCTGAGTGCACTGCATTTTCTTGAACTGCACATTTTATTTGATGTGTTCCTGCAATCTGCCACCATTTATAGTACATAGTATTGACTGGTGCTAATAAATCTTTTTTGAAAATATCAATTTATTAAAAGTTATCTTCATACAACAAATGCTATATAGGCAAGAGGGGATCTCACCACTTATGCTGTAACATACGTAAAATAGGAATAAACCATATTCATACACTGAGATAAACTATGAAGCAATTTGAACAATATTAATAATGTCCCAACTTGTATTAGATAAGCTGTCATTTTAATTTTAAATAAAACATACATTTTTAAATAAAACATAATTTTCATGCATGAATGTAACAAAGAGCATCTTGAGCCCCCAAAGTACCCCTGGTTTAACCCAAAGAACTCCTACCACTATAGAGTGGACTCAAGAAATGACTAAATAAAATTAAAATCCTACAATATTAAACTGTAAGCCTAATTATTAAACAATGCACACTACCACTACCCAGGGGAAAAAAATAAAACATTAGGACACACCGCTTGTCTTCCACCCTTCCAGTTTACTGAAAACAGAACACATTGGAATATGTATGATGTACTTGTTTTACCATAAGAGTAATAAAGACTGCAATTTAAATCTAGCCCGTTTAAAAACTTCCTTTTTCTATATAGCAAAATCTCATTCCAGTTTTTTACCTCTTGAGATACAATAACTGATATGCAGCTCTTTGCTGTGAGTTACAAAGCAAAATAGAAGAAACGATCTGGTTATCACAGTCCCAAATACTGTCTATTTAAAAGTTTGGGATGCATGTTTGTGAATTTTCTTGGTAAATGCACCCAACATGTGTACCCCTTCAGGGGCAATCCAGAAGCCAAACACAAGCATTATCTGGTGACCTGACTTGTGCAGTATCACAGAGTTTGCAAGTGAAAATTAAACATCGAACTCTGGATGAAGTCTAATAACCAGTCATAACCTTAACCTTCTGTGATAAACTGCAAAAATTAGATTGTCTGGATACATGTGGAAGACTTCCTTTTTCTTGTGTACTGAAACACCACAATAAAGCAGCTGTAAAATATGCTACTGTTCTTCTGTACAAATAATATTACATTATCAGGGTCATTAGTACATTTGTTTTCTGAGCTATCCACGTTTTGTGCTTTCAAAAGGTCTTATAAGTTCAAGTAACTCTAATTCCCCCAACATATGGAGAGGTAGTCCTTCTTTAAGCCTTGTTGCAACACAGTGTGTAACTGCATATGAATGGTTCCAAAATGTTGTCACTTTCAGATTTTTGATAGAAAAGTTATACTGTGTTTCACAGATCTTCTGTTGCAATAAACATCAGCTGAAAAACTTTCACATCATCTGTCTGCCATATTAAAAAAATCAAGTGTTTGTGTGTGTGCATGCATGTGCACGTTTGGACTTTGATTAAAGAATGCACACTCTTGTAACTTCTTTTGAGGAATCAATTGAAAGAATCAGGTTGACTGACACAGACAATAACATTCATAGATTCATATGTTCATAGGTGTTTACTAGGCTAACGACCACAGGGGCCTTTTTAAGCCTAGTCATGCATCCCAAATCTCTGACAAGTTCTGATACCCTTGATAAGTGTAAGCATGGGCCTGGGAGATGAACCATTTACAAGTTACCTCTGTCCATTGGAGACATAGGTACCAAACCAGGGATGTATTTCTGGTTTCCCATCTAATTGTCCAAGTTGCACTTGAATTGGGTTAGGGAGGAACTCTAATTCACATGGATGGGAAGCCTGTTCCATAGACGGAGTAGTCTCTGGGATACATACCTATCTCTCTAGCAGGTCCTATTTATATCACAAGCAAGGTTTAATTCTTTAGAATGGGTAATTCTGGTGCTGTTTGTTTTGTGGATATGATGGAGGTCCATCAGAGTGGGGTCTGACAATGTCCTGTATGCCAGACATAGATCTCTGCTCAAAAGCCTGTAGGAGACAGAATACAGTGATAGGGTCTTGAAGTGGTCTGCATAGGACATATTACTTATGCCCTGTATTCTTTTAGTGAGGAACCTCTGTGGACATTCCAATTGTTGGATATGCCTGGTTAGGTACATACCAAAGGGGGCGTTGTACTCAGTGATAGGTCTGATGAATGCTGAATACAGGGGAACGACTTCCTTGGACTTAGATGTCATAACTTTGTTTATAAATTGCGCAACATATAATGATTTCCTCACCACTGTAGACACGTGATGATCAAAGTCTAGATTACTATTTATGTGTGTCCCTAAGTCCCCGGCAACTGGGTCAACTCTAAGGGTTGTGTTGTCAATATGATAGTTACCAGAGATGGATGACTTCCCAAAGGATAATGTTATGCATTTCTTTCCATTCAGTTTTAGTCCATGACTCTGACACCAGTTGTTTGTCTGCGTCAGCCCCTTCTGGAGAACAGTTGTGTCATTGAGAGATTCAATGACAGCTCCTAATTTGCAAACATCTGAAAATTTAGTCAGCCAGAGACAACTGGCATTGGCCCTGACTTCTGAGAAGTAAATGCCAAAAAGGAGCGGTCCAAGGACTGATCCCTGAGGGGCTTCCCTTGTGACTGGCATCTTTGTAGAGGTTGACTCCTCAATTCTAACTTCCTAGGTCCTGTCTATGAGCCAGCTGGCTAGCCACTGGGTGACGTACAGGTTTGTACCTAACCTCTTGAGTTTGTCAACAATACCTGAGTGGGTTACTGTGTCAAATGTCTTGACCAGGTCAAGGTAGGCAGTGTGAATGACATTGCTCTCATCCATTGCTTGGTGACCTTCTCAAATAAGTCCACCAGGTAGAGTAGGCATGATCTGCCCTTGATGAAACCAAACTGGGTTGGGTCCAGTGTCTGGAGGTTTACTATATCTTTATTGATCATCTCCATGATAATTCTTTTCATGGCTTTACATATAAGACTAGTGAGGCTTATGAGTCTGTAGTTTCCAGGGTCAGTAGATGAGCCACCTTTGTGTAGAGGTTTCTATTCATGAGGCACGAAGTCTGTTTGGAGGCTACCATTAAATAGTAATTCCAGAAGACCTGATAGGTAATGATGTTAAGTTGTCAATCTCGCCTTCATTCTTGCTGGATGGGATCAGCTCCGACTCTGCACTTGCTAAGCTCGAGAGCTAATTTTACCAGCTCGAGGCAACCCTATATCCCATGATGCAAGGCGGAGATTACTCAGATCTCGTTTGCCGCTTTGCTAGCGAGGTGCCTTCTTTTACCAGCTCTTGGTAAGTGAACTTTTCAGAGACTTTAGTCTACCCCCCTTTAATTTTATATATATATATATATATATATATATATATATATATATATATATATATATATATATATATATTATTTTAGTTAGTAATCGACTCACCTTAGCCCTATTCCCATCAGTGTTCCCTTCTTTTTGACTAAAAATTCCCTTGTCCCTAGTCAGGCCTTAGGCCTTCCCCTCCCTAAATTTTTCCTGTTAGGGATTGTTTGTGTGTGACTGTGTGTTTTCCCTGGTTAATGTAATTTAATTTAATTAATTTAAATTATTTTGTTGGACTGAGTGTTTTTTGTGTGTGATTGTTTTACTGTTGTTCATCGACACAGTTATGTCGAAGGATACCAAGGTCTCAGGCTTCAAGAAGTGTGACTCGTGCTGTC
Organism: Protopterus annectens; assembly: GCF_019279795.1. Taxonomy (NCBI): domain Eukaryota; kingdom Metazoa; phylum Chordata; order Ceratodontiformes; family Protopteridae; genus Protopterus; species Protopterus annectens. Next base: position 1,716,774,717 of record NC_056743.1, on the reverse strand, counting down.
AGAAGATGTCTCTGACACAGTCACACTTCTTGTGTTTATTGCCTGGGACCTTCGCACCTGCAGGACTCTTGTGCTATCTGTCATGCTTTCAGCCCAAGAGTCCTGCAGGAATGAAAAAATAAACTTATATTAAGGGGCTTATTAAAGCCTGAGAGCTCCCCAACTAAGTCAGTGCCGGGGAAGCCCTCGAAGCCTGTTAAGCCTTCGGCTCAAGCTTCCAAGCTGTCGGCTTCAGGTCCTTCATCACTAGGCTCGAGATCGGCTCCGGCCGGAGCCGATCTTTCCATGTCAGTCTCAGTATCGGCTCCATCCGGCGCCAATGCTACTAGATCAAGACACTCAGTGTCGGCTCCGGCTGGAGCCGACGTAACTTCGGCTCCGATGGCTCCATTGATCTCAAGAAAGAGATCTCAATCCCCTTCAGTGGAATCCATACATTCGGCTCCGAGATCACCTTTGCTCTCAGAGCGGAGCCATTGGAGCTGATCTTCTTGGTCATCCAGGCTATCTGATCACGACCTTGAGAGAGTGGTGAGTAGACTATTAAAGTCTCAGGCATTGGCCCAAATACTCCATAGCCCATCTCAACAGACGGTAGCTATATCACATCCACCGAGCATTCCTCCTCCGACTCTCTTACAGAGTTCGGAGCCGGAGCTCCTCGGAACCGGTACCGTTGTGACTTCGGAGCCGATACCACCCCTTTCGGCTCCATCGTCCTCAGCTCTGATTTCCTCCTTGAGACCTTCATTGGAGGGATCCGGGCGTCTAGTCTCTCTAGTCAGCTCCGAGGGGGCGAGTGGCATCAGACCCTTGTCAGACCCCGTTCTCCCTCTCGGAGCTTCGGCGTTGGTGAGCTTGGCCCCGACATCTGCCTCAGAGCCTTCCCTCTCGGTGAGGCCTGGGGTTCCTATCTCTTCGGAGAGGGAGCTTTCTGGTCTCTCTGACGGGGGAGCCTTCGAGGTGATGAGGAGTGTACTAGCCCCTGGGCTTAGTCAATGGACAGTTCCATCAGCTCCTCCCACTACAGTGCCTGCTGACGTCTCCTCCCACTCTCTTGCTACTGGACCCAGAGATCCAACGCCTCAGGTTTCCCCATTGGGAATATCTTCCGAGGTTTCTCCTGATCCGTCAGGAGAACCCCCGCGTAAGAGGACATGTAAGAGGAAACATTTAGACTTTGCTGAGTCTACTACATCAGATACTGACTTGGATGAGTCGGAGGGATCCCCAAGGTCCTCCTCTGAGGATGTCTCATTTTCAGACATCCTTGAAATCCTGAAACAGAGGGGGAACTGGCCTTCCCTTAATCCCTTCGAGGACGAGTCAGTATACCTGGAGACGTTCGGATCTCGACCCTCCACCTCCTGGGTGTCTCTGCCTTTCGACCCTCTCATGGAGGTAGTGGCTCAGAAGGTGTGGATGGCTCCAGATTCGGTGGAACCTATCCCTAGGAGACCTTCAAAGTTTATCACTGCCCCACAAGATAGACAATATTTGACAAAGGATGTCCCAGTTGATGCCATGGTGGTGGCTGCTGCCACCAAGAAGGAATTAGCTGATCCTTCAGTACCTGTCCATCCTCCTAATAAAGATTCTAGGACTATGGACAGATACGTGTGATTTTTCTTCAGTGACTTTTGCTATGAGATCGCTGAACTACTTATGCCACTTCACCCGACTTCAAAGAGACGTTCTTAAAGAATTGGGAGAAGTTTTACAGGATCCGTCAGCTGCTGGGTCTCAGGATAAGATTAGCTCACAGCTAGGAATCCTTAACTCCATTGCGAACTCCTCCATGCGGCTCATTTCTTATGCAGCCGATGGAGCGAGTAGGGCCGCAGGCACAGGAGTGGCTTTAAGGCGTCAGTCCTGGATGCGGCTTTGTAATTTTGCAGACCCCTTCAAGGCATCTTTCACAAACTCCCCCTTCGATGGCTCGACCTTGTTCGGTCCTCAAGTGAAAGACACTTTGACTAGATGCGAACAAGATGGCAAGACTCTTTCTGCCGTAGGAGTCCGTTTCTCCACCCCTTCTAGACCTTACCCCAAAGGACAGAAGGGAGGGAAAATGTGGTTCCGCAAATCTCAAGGAGTCATGCCTGATGCACGAAGTCAGTTTACCCCCAGAGGCAGAGGGGGTAACAATAATAGACGCTGCCCTAGGGGCAGAGGTGGTCCGCAGAATCAGGGTAGCAGAGAGCCTCTTTCTGACAAACCCTTCCAGCATCCCTGAGATGTTGCCCGATTGTCCGCCTTCTGAGGCAGTCAGGGGAAAACTATTGCTGTACCCAATAGCCTGGCTTTCCCTTTCTCAAGACAAATGGGTACAGTCAATTATATCCGAGGGTTACAAAATTCCCTTTATTCAAACCCCAATTCAACAAAAGGGAAACCTTCCAGACGTTCCATCCGGTCTAAGGGAATTAGCAGTACTAGAAATATCAAAACTGCTAGTAAAAAGAGCCATCCAGCCAGTCCCAGTGGACCAAATAGGATCCGGAATCTACTCAAGGTTCTTTTAGTTCCAAAAGACAGGAGACTGGAGATCAATATTAGATCTCAGCAAACTCAACAAGTTTGTAAAGAAATCAAGATTCTGGATGGTCACGCTTCAGTCCATTCTGCCCTTTCTGGGCAAGGACAATTGGATGTGCTCGATAGATCTTCAGGATGCGTACTACCACATAAAAATTCACAGACGCTCCAGAATCTCCGCTTCCGGATGGGGACCAGTCACTTCCAATTCAGAGCCCTGCCCTTTGGACTCACTACAGCCCCCAGAGTGTTCACCAAATGCATGGCAGTGGTTACGGCTCACCTGAGACATCAAGGATTCCAGGTGTTTCCATATCTAGATGACTGGCTCCTCACTGCCACCACCAGGCATCAGCTTCTCCAAGCCAGAAATTACATCATTCATACTTGCAAAGGGCTAGGAATTTCTATACATTTTGAAAAATCTGCCTTGTCGCCTTGTCAATATATTACTTTTATAGGCGCAAGATTAGACACCGTACAACTTTCTGCAAGGTTGACAGACCAAAGGATCTTGGACATTCAAAGACACGTCCAAGTGATTCTATTCAGCAACAAAATTTAGTCCAGATTTGCTCTGAAAGTACTGGGTCTTATGGCGGCCGCCATAACACTTCTTCCCCTCGCCCGCTTTTACATGCGGCTTCTACAATGGATGCTATTCACCCAATGGTCCTTTCAACAACTTTCCATGCATCACCAGATCATAGTAACTCCAACTTGCAAAAGGCATCTGACTTGGTGGATATCGTCCCCTCAAATCCATCAAGGCAGACCATTTGTTCCTCTTGCCCCAGTTGCCACGGTCACATCGGACGCCTCCCTGATCAGGTGGGGGGGGCATTATCAGGGCAGAATGGTCCATGGCACTTGGCAACCTTTCGAGTACCATCTGCACATAAATGTTCTGGAGATGAGAGCAGTGCTTTTAACGTTGCAAGCCCTCAACGACTCTCTTCCCCTGGGAACTATTGCAGTCCAAACGGACAATATGTCCGTAGTGTGGTATATAAACAAACAGGGCGGAACCAAGTCCTATCCACTGTGTCGAGAGGCTCTCAGACTTTGGCAATGGGCAATCTCCTCTCACTGGTTTCTGATAGCAATGCACATCCCCGGGAAATCCAACATCATAGCGGACAGACTGAGCAGAGCTATTCTCATGCCTCACGAGTGGTATCTCAAACAGTCAGTGACGGAAGAGATTTTTCAGAAGTGGGGTCTTCCTTGCTGCGACCTTTTTGCTACACCTCAAAACAGCAAATGCCCAGACTTCTTCTCTCTCTTCCCCCTTCCAGGCCATCCCCCCAGAGATGCTCTAACCGGCCCTGGGGCCTTCTTTATGCCTTTCCACCTTTTCCGCTGATACCTCAGCTAATTCAGAAAGCAACCGCTTTGAGAGCCAAGTTGATTCTCATTGCCCCTTATTGGCCTCGACAGATATGGTTTCCGTTCCTACATCATTACCTCTTGGTACAGCCATGGCATCTGGACCCGGTTCCAGATCTTCTGACCCACCAGTCGGGTCAACTGCACCAATCCATACCCTCTCTCAACCTCACTGCTTGGTTGCTCCACTTCCATCCTTAGCCAGGCTTCCTATGATTTCTAATCCTGTATGGGATATCTTAGTAGCTTCCCTAAAATCTTCTACCAGAAAGATTTACACTAGTAAATGGCGACGTTTCTCTTTCTGGGCAAAAGCTAGGAACATAGACCCCTATACTGCTCCAATTCATTCGGTATTGGACTTCCTAGCTGACATTTTTCATTCAGGATCCTCTTCTTCCACAGTGAAAGTTCAACTGGCAGCCATTTCAAATTTTCATATAGGCTTTTTGGACCACAACATTATGTCACATAAACTTTGCAAGGCAATCCTTCGAGGTATCTTTTTATTGAAACCTCCAATTAGAGACCCCCCCACCACAGTGGGATCTAAATTTAATTTTAACATCCTTGATTCTTCCCCCCGTTCTAACCTGCAGCTGCCTGTTCTTTGAAATTGCTTTCTTGGAAGACACTTTTTCTAGTTGCTATTACATCTGCCAGAAGAGTATCTGAGCTTCATGCTCTCTGTGTTCGCCCTCCCTATCTAATATTCCACAAAGACAGGGTGTCCCTAAGAACTAATCCATCTTTCTTACCAAAGGTGGCATCACAAACTAACCTAACTCAATCCATTGATCTTCCAGTATTTTTTCCGAACTATTCTGATAGAGCTGAACAAAAGTTACATTATCTCGATGTTCACCGTCAGCTCAGATATTATCTGGATAAGACAAATATTTTTAGGAAATCTGATCAACTATTTCTATCCTATGCAGAGAACAGGAAAGGCCTTCCAGTTTCTAAGGTAACTTTATCTAGATGGCTGTCTTCTGTGATCACTTACATTTATCAGCTCAGAGGCAAAGAGTTGGTTTCTAACCCAAAAGCCCATTCTACCAGAGCTCTGGCTACATCTACAGCTTTTCAAGCTAGACTTCCAATAGACACTATTTGTGCAGCAGCCACATGGGCCTCTCCTCATATCTTTGTTTCACATTACAAATTAGATTTGGTCTCCAGAGACAGAGCAAATTTTGGTTCCACTGTTCTCAAGAGTCTGTTCCATTGAGCCACCCAGGATAGAGGTGCTAGGGACGCGGTCCCATCCAGCAAGAATGAAGGTGAGATTGACAACTTAACATTTAGAAGTTATGTACCTACCATAACGTTCCATGTTAGTTGTCTTCTCTCGCCTTCTTTCTTGTATCCCGCCCTCCATCCCCCTAGCCTGGTCAGACCGGGAAGATTATACATCTTCTATTAAGACGTTATTACCTTTTTCTAGCTGTTCAACTCCTAGTGTCACTAGATTATGTTGATCCTTTCTAGAGGATTATGATGTTATTTAGTATCCTTATTTTCTTCCTCCTCTTAAGTTGGAAGTAAATACTGCTATTTCTTTAGCTACCAAATGAGATCTGAGTAATCTCCCCCTTGCATCATGGGATATAGGGTTGCCTCGAGCTGGTAAAATTAGCTCTCGAGCTTAGCAAGTGCCGAGTCAGAGCCGAGGATTGGCTCCGAACCCATCCAGCAAGAAAGAAGGCAAGAGAAGACAACTAACATGGAACATTATGGTAGGTACATAACTTCTAATTTCATGCTATTAAGAAGGCATCCTGGGATAATGTCTGGGCCCATTGATTCAGTGTTCTTGGTCTCAAAGAGAGCATTAAGGACCTTTTCCCTAGTGATAGTAGGAGGAGTTATATTTGATGATATTTCCTGAGTTTAGCTTGAGGGGGAGAGAGATGTAAAGCTGGAACTGAATTTATCAGCCAGGATGTTTGCTGTATCTTCTGGCTCAGTATAGTTGGCTCCACTTACAATGAGCTCTGCACATAATTTTGTATTGCCTTTGAGGTTGTGGACATAGCTAAAGAATGCTTTGTGGTTGCCCTTGGGCTGGGAGGCCAAACATACCTCAAATTTGGCTTTGGTAGACTTTATTTGTCCTCTGAGTTGTTTGTTCAATTTGATGGGAGTGCTTTTATCCTGCGGGGTGCTGCACTTCCTAATTTTTGCCATGATTTTCTTCCTCCTGTTATACAGCCGACTAATTTTATGATTCCACTAGGGTGGCTTGATTTTTGAATTAGTTCTGTACTTCTTCCTGGTGGGTACAGTGGCTTCCAGTCAAAGAGATCAACTCTATCATTTACACCCTTGTCTATGAATTAATCAGTTTTGGCTCTTCCCCCTTCTTTGCTGGAAGGCTGTTGGAGAGAGATCCACACTTACAACCTCAGAGCATACTATCTTTTCCTAACCCAGCCTTCAAATTCCTTAAAACAGGTTCCCAGCCACAGAACATTCTTTTGCAGGTCTAGCTCCTAAAGTTTGGGAATCCCTCCCACTTAGTATATGATCCATAACCTTCTACCCAAAATCTGTATCCAATAAAAAAAAAGATTATATTTTAGTGCTACACAGTGCAAATATATCATGGATTGGGGAATCATCTGAAAACAAACTGCACGGTGTGCTGACAGTACCTCCTATTGTCACAATGTGGTGGGATCACCACATCACATATTGATGAACAGTGGTGTGGATAATGAACTTCTATACCCTATAAACAGTGGTCACTAAAGAAGGTGTCTGTACTCTGAAGCAGCCACACAGTGAACATTCAGACTTTCATATCACAATAGTTTTATTTATTTACTTTTGTTAGCTTAGTTAATCAGGGAGAGCAGGCAAGATGTCAGCAGATGATTATGGCAAACTGACAAGGAGCCACTTGGCAGAGATGTGCCAAGCCAGAGGACTGGTACATGCCAACCTGACTAAAGGGGAAATGACTGCAGCCTTAATCACAGCTGCATCACAGACCAGCAACCAGGAAGACAGTCAGACTGACCTTGGGGATGTACAGTTCTCAGAAAATGGACAATTCAACTTTTCCTCAGAGGACTTAAAAATCCATCTAGATTTAAAGAGTCTTGAACTGGAGGCCAAACATTTGGAATTAGAATCAGCGGAGAGACTGTGGCATTTGGAAGCTGAAAAAAAAGAGAAACGGGTGTATTCAGAATCAGTAGAGAGACTGAGATATCTAGAAGCTGAAGAAAATGAGAGGCAGAGGCAACATGAAAAGGAAATGCTGACTCTTCACCAGGGTCGTGGAGGTAATGGGAAAGGAGTAACCATACCCCAGAAGCAATAAAGGTCAGCAAACTTCTTCCTCAGTACCAAGATGGTGATAAATTTGATAGTTTTATTCGTACGTTTGAAAATGTATGCAAACAGTATAATGTTGACCAAGGGCTCTGGGTACAGTTCCTCACTCCCTTACTCCATGGTAAAGCTGCAACTGCTATTTCTAAATTGTCTGATATTGATTGCTTAAATTATAATGCAGTTAAAAATTGTTTATTGAAATGCTTTAAGTTAACACCTGATGCTTATAGAAAAAAAGTTTTGTTAGCATAGACCCAAGACAGATGAAAGTGTATGTGATTATATTGCTGACCTAAGTTCTTATTTTCATAGGTGGGTGAGTGGCTGTCAGGCCACCACTTTTGACAAGCTGGCAGACCTTTTCTTGAGGGAACAATCCCTTGGCACTTTGCCTGAGGACATGGAATCTGGTTGGCAGACAGGTAATGCAACTCTGCAGAAGAGTTGGGGAAAAAATGAGATTGACACCTAGCAAGCAGGGCATCACAGCACAGAAAAAGGATACCCAGTGCTGCACATGGGTGCAAGGGAACCCATGGTGGGCAGCCTCAACTGCCCCAACCAAGTCTGTCATAAAAGGGGAAGCCACTACTTCAGGCACATGGCTAGGATTAAGAGTTACATTTATTTATTTATTTATTTCCAGTTTGATGACCAGGGAGGTCCACTGGGCTCAGGGAGCCTGTTTTTAGTGGAGGCCCGGAGAAAAAAATCTGCACATTACATAGTTTAGTTACAGATGCAATCATAGTAAAGAAGACACATTTACAATTACATTTCATGTTAGAGAACAAGAATAAATTCTTTGGTTACATAGTATCTAAATATTTAAGACGGCAGTAGTGGTTTAATTGAGAGTGAGAGTAATGACTTAGTTGGAAAAGAGAGAAAAGGTGTGGAATGAGCTATTTACAATATGTACATTTATGAGCTATTTACAATATGTACATTTATGAGCTATTTACAATATGTACATTTATGTTAGATTAGCTTGCATTCAGAGTTAGTCAGGAGTTTAATAATTCAGGATAGAGTAGGGTGATTACTAGGCTAGGTGAGGAGAGTGCAGTTGCATTTCCAATTAGACAAAGATAGGAGTGTAGCTGAGTTTTAAAGTTATCAACATTTTCACAAATCCTTAATGAGGAAGGAAGAGAATTCCATTTTTTTGGCTAAGGAAAAGTATAATAGAAGCTGATCAGCAGGATGGTTGGGTTTGCGGACAGTGACTAGGTTTTGGTGAGTGGATCTTAGAGTTCTATGTGTGGGGTGTATGGTTGTAGGATGTTGGTTAGTGCAGGGCATTTAGTAGGTTGAAATATTAATCTGCGGGCTATAGTAATTTGGAGATAGTCTAGATGGTTGGTGGGTTCAAGCCAGTTTAACAAATGAAGGGCAGTGTAATGATGGGAGGAGTATTTGGCTTTGGTGGCAAATTTAGAAATTTTGTTGTAACAGACTTCCAGTTTGAAGGAGAGAATGGAATATTTGTTTGTTAGTAGAGGACCGCCATACATTAGCTAGGGGAGTAGACAGGTAGTGGTGAGAGTTTGTCTGGTGGAAGTAGAGAGGAAGTGGATGTTTCTGTATAGCATGCCACGTTTTATATGGGTTTTCTTAATGTTTTGCTGGATGTGAGTATCAAATGTTTCAACTGTATCCAGTGGTGCCATGTAGCATATAGATGTCCATGGAAGCAAGGTGGTGAACAAAAGGTGGTGAGCCAGCAAGTGGGAATAACATAATGCCATTGGTAAGTTGTTGGAGACAACAAGGGTAGCAAATTACCACAAGAGGCTATATCCTATCTTAGCAGATGGGAAACAGGCCATTGCTAAGAGAGACACAGCCTCTGACTTAACCATTGTGAAGCCTGCAATGGTTAAAGAGGAGTACTACTTGCTTGGGCAATCTACTCCAGTCATAGCTTTAGGAGAGACCCCATTCCAAATACCTTTGACTATGGTTCACCTTGACTGGGAGAGAGGAAAAGGAAGCAAGCAAGTAGGTGTGTTTGAGGATATCCCTGAAGATGTCCGGACAGGGAATGATTCTGATAATGCAGTACCTTGTGTACATGTAGTTACATGCAGTCAGGCTTGGAGACAGGCATGTGGGTCTGGTAGCATTGGGGGGACCCAGACAGACAACATACTTGAAACCAGGACTGGTGAGGTGGTTACTTCAGGGAGGGAACTACCCTGCAGCAGTGAGACTGAAGGTGAGCCACACCTGCTGGTGGGTACTGATGCTCCCTTGGACAGAGTGACTGAAAGGGCAGAGGTGAGTAGTAGTATCTAGGCTGACAGTGAGGCACCACTGTCAGAGGATGCCAGACTTCCTGTGGAAGGGGAGCTGGGAATGGTTACAAAGAGAGAGTTGAGACAAGCTCAGCTCTCAGAGCCTACATTACAAGGCTTGAGGGAGATAGCTATGGTGGCACCTGATTCTCAAAGAAAAAGGGAAGCTGTATACTGGAAGAAAGGGTTACTGTATAGAGCATGGACCCAGGAGGGAGGCCTAACAAAGCCTACTGTCTGGCACTTCTAGCCCTAGCCCATGACATTCCCTTTGCAGGTCATACGGGCATAATGTGTACTAAGAGACATATTACGCAGAATTTCTATTGGCCTGGGATTTACAGGGTTGTAACAGGGTACTGCAAGACCTGTGAGCAGTACCAAAAAGTAGGCAAGGCAGGAGACAAGATCAAAGCTACTTTGATGCCTTTGCCTGTGATTGAGAAGCCATTTCAGAGAGTAGCTATGGATATTTTGGGGCCTCTGAGTAGCCCAAGTTCCAGAGGGAAGAAGTATATCCTAGTGGTAGTACAGTATGTTACCAGATAGCCTGAGGCGGTAGCCCTCTCCTCCATTGAGGCAGAAAAGGTGGCAAATCCTTTGTTAGAGTTTTTCAGCAGGGTAGGTTTCCCAAAGAAATACTGACTGACAGAGGTGCCACTTTCATGTCAGACCTGCTTGCTTGACTGTAGGAGCTCTGTAGGATGAAGCACCTTAAGACAACCCCATACCACCCCAAAACAAATGGTCTACTGGAGAGGTTAAAGTTTATAATAAAGCCTATGCTATGGGCATTTACAGACCAGTGTAAGAGGGAGTGGGACAAATATTTGCCCCATCTGTTGTTTACTTACAGAGAAGTACCCCAGGAATCCATAGGTTTCTCACCTTTTGAGTTGCTGTATGGGCATAGAGTGAGGGGACCTCTAGACTTGATTTGTGATGAGTGGGAGGGTGAGTGTGAATCCCACAAGGGGTCTGTTGTGGTATATGTCCTAAACCTCAGGACGAGGCTCAGGGAACTCATGAGCTTGGTGCAGGAGAACTTGGTAGAAGCCCAACAAGAGAAAAGTTCTGGTATGATAGGAATGCTCAAGCTAGAGAGTAAGCTGTGGGGCAGCAGGTTATGGTTCTTATTCCTGTCAGACACAATAAGCTGTAGGCAGCTTGGGAGGGATCCTTAAAGTGGTAAGGATGGTCAGTGATGTTAACTACTTTGTTGAACTCCTAGGCAGGAGGCAGGAGGCAGGGGCACAAACTGTACCAAGTTAACATGATGAACCCTTATCATGATAGAGAGGCCATTGTGCTGAGTATCTGCAGTGGATGGCAGGAGGAATCTAAGGGGGAATCAGGTGACTGATCTCTCCAGTAAGGCTCAGATTGACACCTCAGTGGAAGGGGTAGGAATGTCCTAGCAGCTATTCTCTACCCACGTTCGAGAAATCCTAGCCATGTTACAGGAGTTTGGGGGCACGTTCACTGGGAAAGCAGAGTGTACCCACGTGTTGCAGCACCTTGTGGATAGAGGACCCCAAAGGTCTATTAAGCAGGCCCCTTATAGGGTGCCTGAGGGAGTCTAACAGACTCTGAGGGAAGAGATACAGGGAATGTCGGAACTGGGGCTAATCCAGGAGCTCAGCAGTCCCTGGGCCTCTCCAGTGGTGCTGGTACCAAAGAAGGATAACAGCACCATGTTTTGTGAGGACTACAGGAACCAAAATAGTCACACAGAGTCAGATGCTTACTGCATGCCTAGGACAGATTAAACCCTAGAGCAGCTGGGTGCAGCTAAATATCTGACCACTATTGATCTTAGCAAGAGCTACTAGCAGATGCCCTTGACTCCCAAGATTAGAAAGAGGTCAGCCTTTGTGACTCCTTTCAGCTTGTATGAGTTCATGAAGATGTCCTTTGGGATGAAAAATGCCCCAGTGACTTTCCAGAAGCTGGTAGATCATATCCCAGCAGGAGCAGTAGATTTTGACCTTGCTTACCTGGATGATATTGCCATCTACAGCCATTCCTGGCAAGAGCACAGCACCTTCAGCATGTCAGGGAGGTGCTGGGCAGACTACAGAGGGCAGGGTTGACCATTAAGCCCAGTAAGTGTCAGGTGGGTATGGCAGAGGTCACCTACCTGGAACATAGAGTGGGGAGTGGTAAGATCAGGCCAGAACATGCCAAAATGGAAGCCATTCAGGCATGACCTGCCTCTGTAACCAAAAAGCAGATGATGGCATTTGTAGGGACAACAGGGTACTATAGAAGGTTTGTCTCCAATTATAGTACCATAGATGCTCCCCTCAAAGAGCTGACAAAAAAAACAGGCTAGATAAGGTAGTGATGATCCCAGCATGTGAGCAGGCATTCCAGAAACTTAAAGGAGCTTTGGGAAGACCCCCTATGTTAGCCAGTCCAGATTACAGCAAAGGATTTGTTGTTCAGGTGGATGCTTCAAACCATGGGGTGAGGGCTGTACTCAGGTTTCCTGAGAGAAAGAAGAGTGCCCAGTGGTATATCTCAGCTGTAGGCTCCAACCAGGGAGGAATGCTATGCAGCTGTAGAAAATGAATGCCTAGCCATAGTATGAGCAGTGCAGAAATGTCAGCCTTATCCATATGGAAGGAAATTGGCTGTAGTTACAGACCACAATCCCTAAACATGGTTACATCGAGACAGCTAGCAAAATGACAAGTTACTAAGGTGGAGCCTAGGGTTGCAGGCATATGATATGACAGTGCAGCACCACAGTGGGATTAGCAATGCCAATGCAGAAGTGCTGTCAAGACAATGGGGTAAAGTATTCGCAGATAGTCTCATTCCTCTCAAGCAACATTTCTCAAGAGTCACTTGAAAAACTAGTTGACTTTTTGAAGGGGGGAGAGGTGTGATGATAGGAGGTACTGTGAGCATTTGTAAGCTGGAATTATGTAAATAATTATATGCCATTTGTGAATATCAAACTGAGTTATACAAGATGCTTGCATTACAAATGTATTAGAACTGTATGTCATTGTATATATCAAACTGATTTGTACAGATGTTCGTGTTGAAAAGGTATTTGTAAAGTACTTTTGTTTGAAATGTATCCACAGTGTTCCATACTGGAGAGAACAGAAATGTACATGCACTATTCTAACTGTTTAAATGTATATGTTTTAACAGAGGAAATTAGAAGACAGAGGGTTAACCTTAGTCCACAAATTTTAAAATATATCTTAAATTAAATCACTTTATGGTCTAGGCCATAAATATGCTATTTCACAGGTTTCAATACAGCCAGAGACACAAAGTCTGTACTAGGAAGCTTTCTGTATTGTCTTGGGTGTGAACTAATTGCTACTCTGGAAGTGTGGAGGTATGCAATTGGTTTATGAATTCCAGCACATGCCACAGATCTGAACAAAAGCCCTTGTGTGTGTATTTTTACAGGTAGGTGCTAAATTCTGTCAGATTCCAGCAATGGGGGTTTGCATGGGAACTAGAAGTCAGATGTCCAGAAGTGATGTCATTCTGCAAGCTATCCCAGAAGTAATATTTTAGATATTATTTTGAGAAGTCTCTTAGCAAGACTGAGCATTCTGTATTCTGTCTTGGGCCTGACAACAAAAAGGGCCATTTACCGCATCATCTGCCCTGCTCAATTAAGTAAGTAGGGAATAGCCATTCTCTTAGATTTAGTCAGGAATATAGTGACGCTTAGTTTAGATATTGTTTTCTTTATTTGTCTGTGTCTGTCCTTCAAAGTTATTTTAAATATTTCCTGTGATTTTGAACTTTGATGTCACTGTGAATAGATATTTAGTATTGTCTTGTCCTTTTATTATTTATTATTAAATATATTTAAACCTTTCATCGTGGCTGATCTTTGTAGATATATTTAAGTTTTGAGAGCATTTCCATACTTATTTGGTGACACTATGTGGGCCACTCCTAATAGCCTTGCTCTTGGTTAAACTACTATTTGTATTAATAGTAACTTCACTCAGTATACTGGGTACCCTTGTAAGGGCCTTAAGGTAGCTGTCAGGAGTGTCTAGTGGCAGTGGTAACTACCTTATAGTCTGGGCAGAAGAGGCATAGTTATTAAACCTGTGCCAGCCTTTCTCTGGTGTGAGTGTGTGTGTGTGTGTGTGTGTGTGTGTGTGTGTGTGTGTGTGTGTGTGTGTGTGTGTGTGTGTGTGTGTGTGTGTGTGTGTGTGTGTGTGTGTGTGTGTGTGTGTGTGTGTGTGTGTGTGTTTAAATAAAATCTTCAATAATGCATGTGCCAGCCACTTGGGCAGGGACACAAAGCACTGGTTAGACAGAGAGGGTACTGAAGGTCTTGGCTTAGATGTTCAGGTGAGATCTCAACTCTATAGCTGTGCCAGTGAGGAATCGTACTGGGGATCTGGAGAAAGAGGGAGAAACCAGCCCTGGACTGACTGTGTTCCCTGTATGCTCTTAAGGGAAATTGTGCATGATTCTACTTGCTGCAGAGAGCTGCATCTGGCAATACTGGGCGTGTGCCTATTATCCTCTCAAGGAACATTCCCCACACGTTCCAGTGGTGAGGATTGAGGCTCCTTGATTACTGGCCTATGGGTGGGGCATCACACATAGGTTCATAGGTTCATAGATTAGTACTAAGCTAACTACCCTTGTGGGCTCTTTTACGCCTAGCTAATTACCCCATGTGAGAATCAAACCCTGCAATTTGTGTTTGTAATTTCAACACTTTAACCATTATACCTACCTCCCACCACATGGCAAAAACATAACAATTTCCTCTAAGCATTAGAGAACTGCAGAATTTGACTGCAACTCTTCCTTTACTCTATTCTTTAAAGTTTTTATGTCCAACGTCTTTTTCTCCTCTTCCCTTCTTTATCCTTTTTTTCTTCTTCCCCTCTTAACCTACGCAAATCTCTTTAGTCTGTCATTCTCTCCTGTTCTGCATGCTATTATATCCAAATGACCTATTGGAGCATAGTAACAGTGATTTTTGTGGTAAATTGCTTATTATACCGTGGCGATCCGTTTCGCTGCTAATCGATAAATCGAAAAAATGGAAAATGTCCGCGAGTTTTGACTTCTGGACACGTCGTTATCCTCGGTTCGGCTTGAATTGCTATGTTAAATGTTTTTAATATGAGAGAATTTTAAAAACAGCTAACGGAGATCTGCTGTTTATTTAATTTCAAAACACTATGTTAAACCCATTTAACATAGCGAGAGTAAGCCTTAAAAAGTGTTTTAATAAGAGCTCTCTCTCCGTTTGCTTTTTTTTATGTTCGCTATGTTAAAATGAGTGAGATAAGTTTTAAAATAAATAAAAAAAACGGACTCCTCCGCTAATTTTTTTTTTTGTCTCGCTATGTTAAACTAATGCTATAACAGATTACATTGTTGTGATCTACTGCATACACCTTTTTTTTAAATCGGTGTTCTACCCTAATCAATTAATCAATCAACCAATTAATCAGTCAAATTAATAAGGAAATAGAACTGTAGTTCACAATTTTTCTTCTCCTTTTTTACTTTATACAAAGTTCCAGTTTTCTAATGCTTCTGTATTAGCCAGTGATCTAACAAAGAAATCTTTTGGGGCTCTGCTAACAGACTGATCACTTTTCCTAGGATTTTGTGTGGTAGCCCATCGGGTCTTTGTGCTTTATCCTCCCTACATCATCCAGTTCCTTGTGAATCTTCTCCCTGTCTATCCTGATGTTTGCAATATTCCACCCCTCTATCCTCTGTCACTCATAACATGACATATTCCCCTGGATTTCATTTGTGAAGACTTGTGCAAAGTAATTATTCAGTACCTCTGTTTTTTCCTACTCTTCAGTGATTTATGTCCTGTCTTTAGTTGGCCTGTCCAGTTCTATCTGTTCCTTTCTTATTTTTGCTATGTATATCAAAAAACGTTGCCTACCTTCTTGAGCATTCTTTAGAAGTTTTTTTAGGTGATTTTGCCCCCGTGTCTGCCAGCCCTCAAGTGTCCCTTCAAGTCCAGCAATGCCCATTCATTTCTCTTCTTTGTTGCTTTCACTCAGAGCTAAGGTGAGGTCTGTCTGATTGGGGTGTGGGTCTGTCATTCAGGCAGCTGCAAATGTTATTCCTGCTGTCACTGGTATGTCAGCAAAAATAACATTTTGACTGGCATACTCACATCCTTTGGACAGAGAAATGAGCAAACTGTTTCTCTGCAATGGCCCACAATGCCCTTGCCTTGCACGTGCATGTTTCTGCAAACTCCTTATGAAGGCTACCACCCATTGGTGGCTTTATGACTTCCAGGATTGCCGTAAAGTGAGCAACAGTTTGATTTGAGTGTGAAAACAGAAACTGTCAAAAAGGCTCAGTGAAATTGTCAGTTTGGTTAAAATTCAGTTACTGGTTAGTAACTACACTACCTGGATGCCACCAAAAAAGATATGTGGAGAACCTGAGAGAAAATTAACCAGAAAAGGGAAAGAGAAATCTCTAGATTGGATAAATCTTTTAGCTGTTCAGCAAAAAAGCAGTTCACGTTTCAACTTTTGTACAGGAGATGGTTTCCAGTAATTTAGAGGACAAAAATAAACCAAAAGCATGCAGAGGTGTTTAAAGTAAATGAAACACTGAAGGAATATTTCAGGATAAATAACAAAATGCTGGACAAACATAACAAGCTCTAACTAGCTATTCAGATGAAGTGATAAAACTGCAAAATCAGAGGTTGAAATGAAGAAAAGGCTGGCTGACTTTGAAGCTTCTCAAGAAGATCTGTTTCGAAAGTAGAAGAGTAAGAAGGCAGAGCACACAGAGAAAACCTGAGATGTTCTGCTATATCTGAGAAACTGGGAGGAATAAATTGCATTCATTTTAGGAAAGTACAAAAATAACTGTATTGGTGCTCCACAGTAGGATTTATTAATTGACAAGGCACATTGTATGCATTCTCTAAATTTGGCCATGATAAAGCAGCCAAGATCTACAATTGTAAAGACGTAATCATACCAGCAGAAAGAGTTGGTCTTGGAAAAATGCCAGAAGGCAAAAGTGTTAAATATTGGTGACATTAGAGTGTTTGTGGAAAATTATTATTTCCTGTACGCCAGGCAGAAGAAAAGCAAGTCAATTCCACTAATCAGGGAATGTCGAGAGGCAGGTGTGATATTCAAGCTGCTGTATCCAGCTGAATTCAGAATATTTTTCCTGGCTGATCAAAGAAATTTTTTTTATTTACATCAGGCCAAATAGGAAATAAAAAAAGTTTATCAAGCAAAAAGTGAGCCAGCAAACAGAAGACTGTGTCTTATTTTTCTTACAATAACAAAGCCCATGGAGAGACTTTGCCAGTGAAACCTTTTTTTCCCATCATTTCAAAGGAAAATGCTTGAGATGCAGAATAAAATCACAGTAAATAACTAAGAGAATCTGTAGCACTTTGGACTTGAAAAGGAGACAAGTGTTGGGAGATGGAGATGATCAAGAAGAAGACTAGCAACTCTGAAGTTAGAGAATAAATGAGAGACTATAAAGTAGCAGCCCTACTGGATATAGGAACAGCCATGTATTTTTTTCCATTTTCTACATGGGGTTGGGTTGTGTCAATTGTTGCTGTTGCTATATCTCTCTGTTCAATGCCATTCACCTGCCTTCTTCGCCATTCTTGCCTATCTGTCATAGATCTTTTCTCATGCAATCCATCCACCTCTTTGCTGGACATCCTCATTTCATCTTGCTTTATTTCTGCCTGTCCTAAATCTTCATCATATGCACGAAAGCAGACGACCATATGGTGAAGAAGATTTGGGACTGTATGAGACAAGATATGTGACAGTTAGGTACAAGGGTCAAAGAAGGCAGGAGAATGGTAATGAATAGACAGAGATGAAGACAGTTGACATGACACCCTGACTGCATGTAGAAATGAGAAAAAAGGGGAATGATGATGATGATGTAAAATGTGGCTTTGCAAGAAATAGTGGCAGAGAAAGACTGGAATTTTGTTGATGGTGTTAAACTGATTTGTGAACTGTAAAGTATATACCCCACTTTATGTCATAAATTTTTAAAATGACATTTAAATGAATGACATGACTGGATGTAAAACAGTTTTTGTTCTTATTAATACTTGTATAAAATCATGATGTAAATTACATGTAATATTATAAAGGAGTTTTGAATAGTGGGTAGTCAGGGGTATTTTAAATGTGAGGTGGGGAGTCTTATGTCTGACTGCTGTATATGTTAAATACAGTAAAGCAAGCAGGTGCTTCTTCGTTGTAAGATACAGTCTTTATACTATAATAAGATAAGAGAGGTTGGCCTGAAGTAATTCAGAGTTAATATAATGTTGTGACCTTGGATTAACCTCTTATAGCAAGAAATCTGAACAAAGCCATAAATAATGGGGGAACAAAGACCCAAAAATAGGGATAATTTTTAAATATTCCTCTTGCAAACTTAGAAAGTTGATAGAATAACAGGGTTTGGATTACTGTGAATTTTTGAATGGGTATGAAGTCTGAAACTCAAATATATGTCATTATTTTCTGACTTCAGTCCTGAATGATTTGCCAATAATTTGACAAAAAAAAAATATAACAAATAGACCAAATATATAAGACAAATGTTTTTGATTTAAGTTACAATGTGTTTTTAAATCAAATAGGCTTAAAAATAAGACACAATCATGAAAGGCATTGAAAATCACAAGTTTCTTGCATTTGCAAAGTTATTAGCTGTTTTTTTACATTAAGAAATGCTTTTATTGTGAGACAAGAAGTCTGCAGGTGCATGTAATGGCCATGTGAACTCTAAACAGTGTGTTCTGAATTAAATTTGCAACATTTTTCAAGCATCTGCACATTTACTAGCTGTTTTCTCTCTCACTCATTGCTGACTGCTTTTACTTGGAGACAAGTTATCTGCCTGTGCAAGCAATTAAACCTGAAAGCTCTCAGCACTGTTTGCTGACATAAATATAAAAGGGAAATTGTAATTAACATTTTATGGTACAGTAACAAGCAGTTCAGTGAAAAATAAAGTTTGAAACTTTTGGAAGTGTATAAGTCATACAAGTAGTTGCCTCACTAGCAGATTAATACTTTAATGAATGTAATATAACAGAATATAAACCAGAATGTAACCATCATGCAGACAAGACACAGATCATGCAGGCAGGACACCAAATAGTCACATACTGGTCTAGATACTGCTGTGTCTGGGTAGGATATAGACCAGTGTGTGACCATTAGATATCAGATCACTGGGGTGTATTTTTGAGCTGCTTTACACTGGGGACAGATAGCAGACCATGATTCATGACATAGCCAATATTACTGCTGATAAATAGGTAATAGCACAGTTAGTTCAAAACCTGCATCATCTCTATGATGTGGCAGGGGTTAATTTTCAAGGGAAGTTCCTACATTTTCTTGATCTCAGGGCTTTAAAGGATCTGTCACAGCTCCAGGGCTCCCCCCAAAATGTTGTAGTTTCTGCTTTACTTAGCACGGGCCAGGTTCACCCTTTTTACATCTGCCTTTTCTTTCTTTCTTTCTTTCTCCTGTGTAGAGAATCACCCTTATCTCCAGATAATGCAACCTGGCACAAAAAAGATACCAGAGGATGCCATCCATGCTAGCACCCTTACTCATAAGAACAATGATGACTAGGAGTTTCAAAATGAGTCAAATATGACAGCTTTTACCATCTTAGGTTTCCCATGAGTTTCCCCGCCCAGTATGTTCAGATATAAATATATTATCTGTTATTATTTACAGGCTGATTCTGATGCATTTTATTTTTTTCCCTAGTACTACATGGATGTTGTGAATTTCCAGTTGTTGTCAAGAGATGTGAGATGGTTTGTTGTGCATTGCACTGAGGTTTTATTATTGGTTACAAACCTGCATTCTCAGCTGATGCTTCCTCAGCTCAGTGCTGTGTGTACCTGTTGTTAGGGCTTTGGTTGCCAGATCAGGCCCAGCCTTTTATATACCACATATATTGCCATACATCCTTAGCTTGTAGTTTGCTACAACTAAACTATATATGCAGTAGACAGATGATGGTGAACAGCATGCACTATTGTACACATTGTGAACAATGTAGTATGCTTTGCCTTCTGTGTCTCTACAATAAAGTCCATAGTGTTGTTGTTAGTGTGTGTGTGTGTGTGTGTGTGTGTGTGTGTGTGTGTGTGTGTGTGTGTGTGTGTGTGTGTGTGTGTGGGTATGAATGTCTGTGTGTGCATTCACCACTGCAGAAGTAAGCGTTCTTTTCATGTGTATGCTGCTGGGAATACTTCTCAACTGCCCAGATTTTTGCAGAATATCCAGATTTATACTTCATATATTTGGTCTGTTTTTATAAAATTGTGTTTTTCTGGTAAATTGCTGGCAAATCATTGAAGATCAAAGATAGAATATATTGACAGACATTTGAGTTTCAGACTTCATACCATTCAGAAAATTCATGCTAATACATAACCTGTTATTCTATCAACTAAATTTATAAGAGCAATATTTAAAAATTGTCCCTATTTTTGGGCCTTTGTGCCCCCATTATTTGTGGTTTTGTCCAGATGTCTTGCTCAAAGAGGTTGAGAGGTATGCTGCTGAGTGTATTGCATGTTTTGAACTTCACATTTCATTTAATGTGTTTCTGCAATCTGCCAACATTTATAGTACATACTATTGACTAGTGCTAATAAATCCTTTTTGAAAATATCTGTGTATTAAAAGTTATCTTCATACAACAAATGCTATATAGGCAAGAAGGGATCTCACCACTTATGCTGTAACATACGTAAAATAGGAATAAACCATATTCATACCCTGAGATAAACTACAAAGCAATTTGAGCAATATTATTAATGCCCCAACTTGTATCAGATAACCTGTCATTTTAATTTTAAACAAAACATAATTTTCATGCATGAATGTAACAAAGAGTGTCTTGAGCACCCAAAGTACCCCTGGCTTAACCCAAAGAGCTCCTACCACTACAGAGTGGACTCAAAAAAGACTAAATAAAATTAAAAACCTACATTATTAAACTATAAGCCTAATTATTAAACAATGCACACTACCACTACCCAGGGAAAAAACTAAAACATTAGGACACACCGCTTGTCTTCCACCCTTTCAGTTTTCTGAAAACAGAACACAGTGGAATATGTATGTATGTATGATGTACCTGTTTTACCGTAAGAGTAATAAAGACTGTAATTTAAATCTAGCCTGTTTTTTTTACCTCTTGAGATACAGTAACTGATATGCAGCTCTTTGATGTGAGTTACAAAGCAAAATAGAAGAAATTATCTGGTTATCACAGTCCCAAATACCCCTGGGGATTTATGAAGCTCGGCACAAGGCCGGCGGTAGGCTTGTGCTGACAGTGCGGCGTGAAGATGGCGCAGTAGCAGCAAATGCATATTAATGAAGGCGCGCCACCGCCACAGCCATGTGCATAGGAAAGGAGCGCGAGTGCATAGGGCGTGTCGAAGTGCCGCACGGAGGCATGGAAATGCCAGCTGTCGACGTGCAACCTAAAATGCTTGCATATAACAACTTGCAAGATAGTAATCACATCTGTCAGTGTCCGTGGATACTGAAACATATGCAAAGCATGCAAGATAGTTCCTGCGAACACAAAATGAAGAAGCAAACACAAATGCACGGTAGGGAATAACGGGTCCCTATTCCACGAACAAATGACATGGAAAACCGTGTGCCCATAGTCCAACGCAGTGTAGATAGCTATACCAAGTGGAAGTGAAACGCATCATATGTTAGCGCGCTGCCAATAGGTACGTCCAGCCCAATGGTTAGGGTCACCAGCCGACCCATAGTGTGAGGGAGGGTACACAGCTGGGCAGATGTGTCCATAACAAAATACACAATAAATGTACATATCTAGCAACCGTATGACCGAATCATATCCCACAAGGCATATAATAGTCACATACAAAAGGTATGTCCATATTTCACATATCAAATGTGACAGGAAATAGAATAAGCATGTAAAGGAATCAGAAGGAGCATATAAACTGCTACAACAATAAGGCAACATGTAGGCTGAAAGGAACAGTATTATCCGTACTGTTGACTGTGGGTACGTGTTGTCCAGTACATTTGGATATGTGTCTGGAATATATCCCATCCTGGACATAGGAAAAGGTGGCATCCTACCAATGATTAGAACAGTCTGCCAAAATCCGCACATCAGTGATACAAGCTGAACTTGTCAGGATGTGTCACAGTTGAACGGGTATTACCCAGGCATACCAACCATGTAATGAAAGTTAAGTATGGGCATGGACCTATATGCGTGAGGTATAGCATGTGGAAAGCAAACATGGCAGGGTAGTCCACACAACCATACAGGTACCTGACATATGTAGGGTATGCAATGTGTTACTCTGGCCGTGTCATGGGCCAACAACCAAAGCAGTGATGTATGGAGTGTCAGGAATATGTGTGTGTGGGGGGGATGGGTAATGATACAATCCTCCAAGGCGATACTGTGTCATATGCAGAATAGGTGAACCGGAGGTGTATGAGGGAGCAGTGGGTGAAGCAGAAAAAAACACAAAAACATGTATAAACATCTGCAATACAACCAGACAGGGCATACTGTAGAACATAATCCCACAAACATATGAATATTAAAATGTGCGATACAAATGTATAGACATGTTACTGGCACATACTCACAGATTGGTCCTGATGGAACTGGCCATATCAAATGCAACACACCTGGATGCATAATGGACTACCTAGCATCCCCTCCACAGCACACAACCTGCTCCCATACCTGAACGTCCACCAAATCCAGCCATACTTGGCCTACTGGTTTGGTGCAGCCACATCTACACATAGTAACCACTATGCATATGTAGTAGGTAGTGTCACCCTAGGCAGTTTCAGGATTGCAAACTATGTATCCTTTGCATGTAAAACCCCCAGCACATTTTCATAACGCCAGAAGAATGGTCGGTATTTGTCTTGTTTCGGTCTTGTTCAATTTTTGGGATATCCCTCATGGGATAAGTAACCTGTGTAAACATTAGAATGGAAGACATGAAGTCCAGTCCTGTAAATATCTGGACATAAGTTTGAATGTGCAGTAGTGGTGCATGAGACTGTCCAACCCTAGATGGTCATGCATAACCTACTACCCAGGATCAAACACCTGCCTGTGACGCACGTGTCCCGACACAAATAAGCGAGAGAATATATTGCACACATTCGCATAGTGGCACATGGTATAAGGGTGATGAAGGCACTGACATAAACAGGATACCCCCTGATCCACTGTGTGAGGGACAATTAATGTGTGTGTGTAGGTGTGACCTGACCAACAGTGATACAATGCCAAATGTCTGTGATCATAGGAAATAACTATGTACCATACTGCATGTAACAGTTGCCTAAAGCGGTCACGTCAGGATAGAATAAACGTAATTCATACAAGAAACAGGCAAACAACAAAAGTGCCAAGGTATAAGGCTCACAGCTAGGAAACAAATGAATGTTCTAAACCTGCACTGACCGTCGCTATGTGTTGGCCCAAGCAATCTGGTGTCTGCAGTAGGGTTACCATCTGTCCCGGTCGCTCTTTTGTCAGTTGTGTCCGGACAAAATACATTACAAATGGCAAATGTCCTGGGATTGTAGGACATAATTATGTCCCATATGTTATGTAATAGTTGCAGAAAATAATTATTGCAGTATCTACAATACCTAAATGTTACAAGAAACAGAATAAGCAACTAAACCGCTACAACAATAGGCTTTTATGTAGGCAAATAAGTAAAGTTCTATCTGTTGTACTGACCATGGGTATGTGTCGGCTTGTAAAATCTGATGCATGTTCTGAAAATGTCCCATCTTGGCCATTTGAAAAGGTGGCAACCCTAGTCCCCAGAATACATCCCAACCTGAACATATGACAATGTCAATGATACCAATGGTCAGAGCGTTCGCACAATAACTGGCCAGCCTCTTAACCACTCACAAAGCCAGTGACCTTTGGGGGAAAGGTGTTGAATGAGAATGACTACTTACAACAATGAAGAGTAATAGACGCATTTAACTGCAGAAAATTAGTAGTATTACGAATCTGTCAACACGTTCCAAGTTAATAGTAATAATATGGTAGAATTGTCCCTGTCACTGTAGAAACAAGTCACCGAGCATCAGAGAGGTCCGTACACAGAAGTACACCAACCAACTGTCGCATCTGTTGACAGGACTATTGCATACCTGTAGTGAATTTATAACAGATGTCCAGAATAATATTCATTGTATCTATAACTGAATGAAATAGTCAAATGGGAAGGGAAACACGTGGAAACCACCCCCAACTTGCATTATGTAGTGGAACCACTCCCCGCCCTAAATTATGTAGCGCCAAACTACCACCCAACCTGCATTATGTAGTGGAACCACTCCCCACCCTAAATTATGTAGCGCCGACCCAATAATGTGGTCAGAGGTGCCCAAACACCTGCATCTGTAAGCACAGGTAGAATGTTAAACTCTGGACTAACTCTGTCCATGTGCTACATCTGATCTTTGAACAGTGCCAGGGCAGTTCTAGTCACCAGTCGGCTGAGCCTAAACCTGGACCAGCACATGAACACCCTGACAATCAAACACGCATATGTGTGAGGACTATAAGCGTAGGAGTTATGAATATCCTTGGAGTGAGTAGACTTACAGCATGCGTCCAGAGCAGTAGGAAACAGGGAATGTCCTAATTGTAGTACTGCAGTTTTCCCAGCAGGAGAATGGGTGCCTGCTGTGTAAGGGAAGCAATGAGGCGTATGTCAGAGTAGCTATGAACCATGGGTATACATATAAATGAGCCAGAACACCAATAGTGTAGTGGTTACAGCATCCGCCCAACGTAAAGGCATTCCCGGTTCAAATATGACTATAGCCCATATTAATTGTGTAATGAATGGGAATTCAAAATGGCTGTCATCCTATAAGCAGTGTTTCCACAGAGCTCTGCCACTCACCTACAATTCAACAGCTAATTTTAAAGATTGAAAGCCTTTTCAAGATTTAATAACACTACAGAAGAAACAAGAATCATACCTACTGCGCTTACCAACCTTCTTGAGGAAGAGAGAACCTTTATTGTGAAGGATTGTGACAGATTTGTCTGACTCCCCTGGTGCTGGTCTGGGTTACATGTGCTCTAGGCCTCGGAGGCCTACTACTCCTGTGAAGAAAGAAGGCATTGAATAAGTATACATAACCATGTCAAAAGAACTAGACCACATGGAAACTCAAACCACTAAAGCAAAATTTTCAACTATAGCCTCCCCAGAAAAAGAGGTTACAACGAAGAGGGCCAGGATGACTAAACAACAAGAGGCACCCAAGACAACACCAATAGCATCAAAAGAGAAATCTGATTTAAACTACATGGAGGAACTAAAGACTGCCCTACAACCCATTCAGTGAGCAATTCAAGACCTATCACAACAGCTGAAAGCTTTTAATGTCTCCATTGACAGAATATTAACCAGAATGGATAAAACTGAAGCAAGGGTCCTAGAAAATGAGATTAAAATTGATCAGCTACAAAAAGAGCAAAGAAATAATGACACAAATATAAAGAGTATACAACAAAAATTAACAGATCTCGAAGCCAGATCCAGATGCAACAACCTCATCATTAGAGGCATCCCAGAACAGATTACACAAATGGACTTATTGGAGAGCATATCTGAAATTTTTTCTGCATTTCTGGATAAAGAATCTCTTTCAGACAAATTAATTATAGAACGCGCACACAGAGCCTTAAGACCAACAGTTGACAAGATTAATCCGAGACCAGTATACGTCAAGATTTTAAACTACCAACATGTGTACAAATTAATAAGTGCAGCAAAAAAAAAAAATACATAGAATGGAAGAGTAATAAAATATATCTATCTCCTGATCTACCAACCCCAATTAAGCAGGAAAGACAAAAACTAGCCCCTTTCTGCACATATCTGATTAAAAAGCAGAGTAGATTTCAAATGAGGTACCCCAACACCCTCATTTTTGCTCACCAGGGTGCCCAGCTATCAGCACAAAGTTACGAGGAAGCGGTCGTGATCTTCAAAAAGGCTTTTAATGAATGTCCTGACAAACCAGCCCAAAAGATGTAATTTTGCTCCTATAAATGCGAGCGACTATGTGAAAGATGTAACCGCCTGACTTATTCTCTACTTAAAAGCACAGACTCACCTTGCGAACTGGTCTTCTTGGTCCCCCTACAACATCCAGTGCCCATAGGATTCACTACCCTCGAGGCATCACTTGGACTGGCTTTGCCCGTCAGACATGTCGCCATGTTTCGCATGTCCATCGATGGTTCCTTGACCCCAGGAGTTCCCTTCCCCCAAAGCACCTTTAAAGGCATATAGCTCACTAAAGCTGGCATGGCTCACAGGTACTCCAAACAAGATGAGACGCCGATCTCTACTATACACAGGCTGTCACAACTATCACTGGCATTGGGAGTTTGGGAATAATAGCGAGAAAGGCTTCCTGCTTTACTCTCCCATTGTTGCCTCTCCAAACGCGCATACCACGCAGGTGAGTGACACACAGCTAGAGTCTACACACTACATGCTCATTTCTCTAAGCGTTAGAAGCGAAATGCTTTCTGAAATCCAGAGACGTTTTCCCCCACTCGACAAAAAGCAGGAACCTGCCAGCTATGCATCTTTACTTCTGCCAACTAGCACAACGTCAACTGCGAAAGTCCACATATATCGCATTTCCTAGAACAGTCAAAGTTATACAGACCACATTACAGTTAGTACTAATTGAAGAGGTTGTATAAACTGATTTTTATTATGTTATTGTGAATGCAAAACCCCGTGGGCAAACAAGTGACTGATCTATTTTCTTGCACATTAATTTACTTGTAGCGCTATTGAGAATTGTTACTTAACGTACTGCTTCTATTTCAAATGGTATTGCCTGCCGGGAATGTGTAGGAAGTATGTTCATTCATTTTAGTAGTATTGACGAGAATTGACAATGGACACTAAGTAAGTTGAGCAATTTTAGATTGCTTCCTCTCTTTAAACTTACTAAAGATCAACATCTTTAAATCAAAGATTATGTTTTTACCCACACTGCTAGAGGGTAACATTCTCCTCCATGCAGATTATGCCATGCGCCAGTCTGAAACCGGACTTCAGGTACAATTCTTATACATAGCCCTACTGTCGGCGATGTAAATGCGATAACCTTGTGTGGATACTCCTACTAGGCACCCCTGAAAAGCCCGTGGTGAAGTCCCTGTGCATGATAACAGGGCAACTAAAAATGTTGTTGGCTGTTTTATCTCAGGAGAGGCTCTGAGAGGAAATAGCGAGCTGGAGAAACCTACTATCATTAGTCAACACGACAGCTCTCCATGTTCAAAAAGACCCTAAGGAAGCCAATACTAGTGAGTACTACAACTGACTTAAGAGAATGCTTGAAATGTGATAATGAAACCGTGTAGGTTTTTTTTTTTTTTTGTATGTGTGTGTATGAATGTGTGTGTATATGTATATGCAGGTATGTATAGGTATATGTATATGTACATATATTGTTCATTTTGCTCTGTCTTATACAATCAAACAATCCCATAATGCACTCATTTTGGCATACTAGCCATTGCAATGTTGGGGAGAGAGGCTGACACTGTGATTAGGGTGCTTACCTTGCAAACACAGAGTATAGGGTTTAGTTCACATATGGGGTAGTTGACTGGGCTTGAAATGGCTCACAAAGGGAGCTAGCCTACTACTAACATATGAACATATAAAAATGTGAAGTTATTAACTGCCAGATGTCATTTTATATATTATTAAATTTGGTGTTCTACTTCAAGTACTACTGTTTGCTGATAATCCCAGGCACAGTATGACAGATTTTTGACAGGTTTTGATTTTCCTTATTTTGTTTGGGGCATAGTCTTGTTATGGGTGACTGATTATATACAAGCCTCACCTTTCTAATATGTTGTCAGACCAGGTGTAATTTTATGATGCCCCATCAACTGATCACTCTTCAAGTCATTTCAAATAAAATATTATACACGAAAAAGTTTAACTTATTAGGAAATGATCATAAGAAACATGTTCGGGTAACAGTCAGAGGTAGGGAAACAAAAATGCTTTTAAAGTCCTAACAATGAGCTTCGGATTTTAGTTTATTTAAATCACAGTTCGACTTCCAAGTATTGGGGCTTGGAGGGACAGGTTTTATACCTATAATAAGAGCCCTACTAAGTGGCTAGGAACGGATTATTTAAGGTCATTTGTAAAGTCACAGCAAGCCTGGGAGTGGAACCGGGAATGGACATATGAAATGGTTCCTATGCACGGTGATCAACAGAAAAGGCCAGTCTGAGACTGGCTCATTAAAGGGGGATGTTTTGTGAAATGAAAAGAGAAGACTAAGCTAATATACTGAATGTGACCTTTTGTCCTACACTATCTATAGGATCTCTAGTACAATTAAAACTGAGGGTACCAGTAGGGGAGGATAAAGAGTTGGGATATGATGTCCTCCCAATACGCACTTACTATGCTTAGTAATGCAAAACCTGATTTCACATGCTTATGGAGGTATCTGGCAACAATATTCAAGAACGGCTAAATGTTGTAAAAGCACTAACGCAACTTAATAAATAAATGATAGAGAGCTCGAGTTGGTCAATAAGTTATGCTCTGGCTATTGAGGAAGTGGGAAACATGGTGATAGATACCGGGTGGAATCCTTGAGAGTTTCTCTCTGGGCTGTGCCTCTCCTTTGTTATGACCTATATAGTTTGGAACTTGAAAATACAACTGACCATTTTGCTAACAGTGCTAGTAATGCTTCATTAAGCAAAGGAAAATTTTGTAGAATTATTGATGATTAACAAGACCTTATTGGTAATTAATATACTTCAAACAAATTCCTATTATTTTCGCTTAATATAGATGAAAGCTCTAGCATATTGTATAAGACTAAACAACCTCAGCGTTATTATGTAAATAATCGTCTGTCTGCTGTTCATTTCTGCCTGTTTTTACCTTTTTTCTTGACGGAGTTTTGGGTATGTTTATGCACTGCATGGGTTAGCTATGCATTTTGGTTCATGGTGTTTTAGGTCGTACTCTCTGGGAACAAGGTTTTTCCCCTATTGGGGGATCTCAAGGTCATCTCATTTTAGCTTCCCAGACCCTTCCGGGCTTAGGAGGAGGTGGGTAGGCACTGGGATTAAGCGGGAAGGACGTTTTCTACTTGCCCTTTGTTTACAATACAGTCTCACGTCGTTATGCAATGCTGTCCATACTCCCCACTACATTTCCGATTTCTTAAATATACTGAGCTTAATTAGAAAATGTGGAACTTAGAATCCTGGAACATTAAGGGGTTACAATCACCTAAAAAAAAAATTGCTTATGCACCTAACCTTGAAATCTTCCGCTAATATTACTTTCCTTCAGGAAACGCATTTGCTTAATCATCAATGGGAACAAGAAAAATTGAGACCTTGGATCAAAAAGATCATAGCCTCAGAAGGCACTACAAATAGAGCTGGGGTGGCCATTATCATTAAAAATATCTTTGGGCCATATATTGGAAAGGTGGGGTCAGATGATGAGGGTAGGTGGTGTTATTTTATTTCTAATCACCCTTTATTAGATAAACCTATTCTCTTTATGAACATATAGGACCCTTGTACCTCTCAACGGAGTTTCTTTACGAAGCTATATAACTTCCTCACTTTATTTCCTAATCACTATTACATTGTGGGGGGGGGAATTGGAATTCAGTGCAGGACCCCAAAACAGATAGATCGAATCCCAGGGCTCGATTTAACCTCTCAACACATAAAGATATAATTGAACTGAAAGAGGAGTTTAATTTATTTGACCCAAACATATTTTTAGATCCTGCTCAAAAAAAGTACAACTACACCTTTTTCTCTAATTGTGCCAAAAGTTGGTCCAGAATAGACTTTTTTCTTATTTCCAAGGCCTTTTACACTATGAATATCTCCTTTAAACAATCCCCTAGATCCATCTCTGACCATTCCAAGATTTCTATGGGTATCCACCGACACAGTAGGGGCTCAGCAGATAGAAGAGACATCTGTTGGCGCCTGAACCCCAACCTCCTGGGAAGAGAGGAGATTACCTCTCAAATTGACGAATACCTGGATTATTTTCTTGAATCCAGGAAATCCTTCCAATCTCCATTAGACTGTGAATGGGCCGTGATCAAATCAATGATCAGGGGCTTCTTGATAAATAAAGCCGCATACTATAAGAAACTTCGTAACAAAAAAGAACGGGTCCTCACCTCTCAGCTTCATAAAGTAGAAATGGAGTCTCAAGTTAAACACACACCCCTGTTGGAAGAGCGTATGATACAGTTACAAAAAGACCTAATATCCCTACACGCAGAGAACCTGAGTTTCCATGAGATTAAATCATTGGCCTTATACGCAGACGTAATACACTCTCCCTCTAGATTTTTGGCCAGGGTGATCAACCTCACTAAATCCTTTACATTTATACCTGAAATACATTACCAAGGGAAGGACTTCCAGCACCCTAATGAGATTATTGAAATTATTGAAAACATTTTTAATCAAACCTATGGGCCCATAGATAACATAGTTGGTGAACCAGAAATACAACACTTTCTCAATAATCTTACCTTCCCCAAATTAACAGAGGGGCAGAATAAGCTCCTAGAAAAGGATATAAATACACAAGAAATTATCTCAGCCATTAACAAACTTAAGCCTAATAAATCCCCTGGCCCAGACAGGTTTACGGCTGAATTTTATAAAACATTTAGTACGAAAGTCTCCAAAGTATTGAGCTTATTGTTTAATTATATTACCTGCAATGGTTTTAAAGATATTCATTTAAATGCTTCCAGAACGATTTTCATTCTTAAACATAATACGGACCCTAAAATTCCGGGGAATTATAGACCCATATCTTTAATCAATTTGGACATGAAAATTTTGGCCATGGTCCTAGCTAACAGGCTGAAAGCTGTTATCTCTCATATCGTCTCTTTTGAGCAATCTAGCTTTATCCCGGGTAGACAAACTAACGATCAGACTTTACTACTGGAAGCCATGATTCATCACTCTAATTTAGCCAAACACTCCATGTACACCTTAGCGGTAGATGCATCCAAGGCATTTGACCGCTTGAGCACAAAATTCTTATTTGCCACCTTACCCTTCTTTAACATTCCAATCTCATTTATAGACAAAATAAAAACCCTTTATTCCACAGCGTACACCACTCTACATATCAATAAACGCTCATCTAACAGAATCAATATAGTTAATGGGGTCAGACAGGGCTGCCCCCTCTCCCCTCTTCTATTTAATTTATATTTGGAACCTCTATTTATCCTTATCAAACATGCCACTTTCCTCCACCCACCTAGTATATATAACTTAAAGATCCCTTTCGCATCATGAATGACCTTAATATATATTTCACTCTCCCTGACTCGGACCCAAATAAAATATTATCTGCAATTAATATATTTTCCAACTTAGCAAACTACAAACTTAATAGGGAAAAATCTTTAATATTCCCTCTAAACATATACTCTAGATTGCCTAATATAACTTTAAAATCAGAGATCAAATCGAAGGAGCAGCTCCATTATTTAGATATACAATTCTCCCAAGGTAACCATAACTACTTTCAGGATAATGTGGTCAGGTATTGGTCAAATATTCAAAATGATATCAATAGATGGTCTAGGCTTAAGCTCCCATTCCTGGCCAGAACCACAGTGATTAAGATGAACATTCTTCCTAGACTGTTATATCTGTTTCATGCAACCACCAGTATTTTACATAACAATTTCTTTAAAAAGGTTATATCTTCTATCTCTAAATTCGTGTGGACCCCTAAATCGGTCAGGATTAGATACGCAAAACTTATCTATCCTAAAGAACAGGGAGTTCTGGGTCTACCTGACTTTAAAACCTACTATGAGATAATTAATGCCAGTAGAGCATTAAAGATAGCGTCTTACCATAAAGACAAATATATGTGGGCCCCGTCATGGGTGATTCTGGGTAACAACTACATCAAATCATTAAAATTTAGTCCTGCAGCACTTCCATTTGTAAATGAAGCAAACATAGGCATACTGAAACATACAAAAGGGCTATTATATAGCATAAAATCCCTTCAGGCCCTATTCAAATCTCTGAATCTATTTCACTCCTACATAACACTGCAGCCACTTCATCTTAACCCCAACCTTAGACTTAATGGGCACATGTTAAACCTGGTGAAATACCCCCTCCTTTTGAATACCTCTATCTCTGACCTCTTCCCCTTTAGACATCAGACAATTTCTAACCTAGGAATCAACTTGAACTTGCCCAAGAAGTACCTGACCATATTACGACAGGTTAGAGATCTGATACGAAAGTACATAGACCACCCCTTGGTTTCAGACGAAGATATTTCAGTATGTAGAACACTAAAGAAACTTCTACTCAGTGAAGAAAGGATGACCTCAAATGCATACAAGGTTATCATGTCAATCAGACATCAGAACGAGCTTAATATCTCAAAATACTGGTTAAAAATCAACCCTGCCATAACTCAAAGCCTAATAGCACAGGCTATAAAACGAAGTTCTAAAGCTATTCCTTTCAATAAGTTGAAATATACTCAGCTGATGATTTTGAACAATGCGTATTTTACCCCTGAAGTACTAAGTAAGCTCTACCCTAATCAATCCCCTAATTGCCGATATTGCCCGAATCAAACTGATGATATCCTCCATTTGTTTTGGAGTTGCAAGTGTTCCTATAAGCTATGGTGTGCCCTGAGAGTGATTCTGGAGAAAATTGGGTATGAAAAATCTACCCTTTCATGGGAATTTACCATTCTGCACATCCCACCCCCGGGTGTATCTGAAAGGAAATGTAAGATATTGATTCCTATTTTTTGATGTTAATAAAATATTACATTTCCCTAAACTGGAAAAATAGACACTCCCTCTCATGGGAGGGCTTTAAACACATAGCTATTAATCTTCTCAAGGCACACAAATACTTGTTTCACAATATTAAGCACAAGCCTGTTATTAAAGAATTTTGGGGCATCCTGTCCGAACATATACTTAAATGATAAATGATGATAAATTACACTTAAATGAGTTATTCATTTTATTTCTTCTTCTTTTGTATGGACAGCATATTATTTCATCATACTGTG
This sequence comes from Protopterus annectens, assembly GCF_019279795.1. Lineage (NCBI taxonomy): Eukaryota > Metazoa > Chordata > Ceratodontiformes > Protopteridae > Protopterus > Protopterus annectens. Next base: position 1,716,741,885 of record NC_056743.1, on the reverse strand, counting down.
AATAACTTATATAACAAGTCCCCGGGCAAGGTAGAAGGTGTATATAGTTTTATTTTCGATGTATTTTGTCCTGTATAATATTTTGTTATAGGGTTTTGTAATCTGTGTTGCTTTCTGTATTTTCTTTGATGTTCATTGATGCATTTAGTTACTGAAAATTTGCAATAAAGAGAATTATATAAAAAAAAAATTAATTGTGTAATGAATGCCTCTGTGCTGTAAAGCCAACATTTATACATGTAAAGGTGACCGCGTTTACATGGGTCCGTTAACCAGATTCCATCAAAGTGGTACAGTCATAAAGAATAAGGCACATGTAATCCCAAAGAGGTGCCTGTAAACATATGTAACTCAGAATAAGTAGATGCAAGTGGGCCTGTGCGGGTGTACACAGCTATTAGCATTGCAAATGTATCTTGTCTTGTACAGCTGTAACTTTTATATATATAGATAGATGTGTGTATAGATAAATATTCACAGACATAACAGAAATATGCAATTATATATCTACATATTTATCTATATATACACATATATATAAATATATATATATATATATATATATATATATATATATATATATATATAGATAGATAGATAGATATGCAAGGAATGGCAAAAGACAAAAGCAAACATAAGGGTTCTGAAGGGAATCCAGAGCAAGTAAGGAATTATGAAGTGCTCGCAGCGTATGTCACATAAAGCTGCACAAGTGTGAGCAGAGCACCACTCTTCACACCAGAGGCAGGGCTATACCAGTGGCCATAACATCGTTGAAGTGCTATGTCAACATTGTAAACAGACGGAATGTAGTACATGTTGCGACCACCTACACTTGTAACCCACAAATCGTTCGTAATCCATAACACCAGGAAAGGCACGTATGTGCAAATATGAATGGATGGTGAGCCTGTGAATACATGAGACGGTACAAAATGTGTGTAGGGCCCAAACACTCATGAGAGGGCAATGTGTAAAGGTGTGTCATGGCTGCGATATCGGGTGTATAATGGCTGTTATGCACGGAAGCTCAACAAGGGTGTTCAGGAGAAACTATGGATATGTGATTATGGACACAGGAGTGCTAAGGTATGTTGCACCGGGTGCAATGGAGCGGCCCGTGGAGGTCAGCTAGTACATAGGTGCGATTCCCAGATAGAGCATCGTTTGCATGGAGACATGCTTGAATGGGCGTATCATTGTCAGACGTTGTGCGTCAGGTCTGGCAGCCCGGCATGTAAAACCTATACGCCACCCATGAGCAGAACGGAGTTCTGCTGTGACAACCCCAAACCGGGAAAAGCAGAAAGACACAACTACATGAAGACAACAATAAGTTGATGTACAGTCATAGTAACACAAACACACATCCTATCAACAGTAATAATATGAATGTGCACATTAACAAACACAGTAGCAGGAATAATAGGCTGCGCATATAAGTAATAGGTCGAAGGACACTGTATCACATCCCAGTTAGCAATGGTACCCCAGACATGAAAAACGTGCGACATCTGTCCGCTGCATAACGTGCAATATACTGAGCACAAGTTCACTGGAGTGAAGTGTCGGTGTCAGAATGACTAAGGCAATAGTATGCAGTTGAAGAAGAGACCAATACACATATGTAAGTGTCCATGTCCGGGAAATGTATAGGTTAACGGACACACAGATGTATATATAGATAAAAACGTATATATACATATATCTATATTAATATACGTACACATATATATTCATATGGATATATATATATATATATATATATATATATATATATACACACACACACACACACACACACACACACACACACACACACACACACACACACACACACAAGGATATACTATGGATATATATAGATAGATATATATACACAAACAACAGGTAGTGATATATGCACATACACACAAAACAAAATATATATGTCAGTGTAGATATACACATGTACATCAATTAGGGGTAACATATTTACAGCCCAGGCATATGTGACTGGGAGGTCCAATAAATAAATGTTTTACCCCCCCACATCACCCAGCTAGGTCGGACAGTCATACAGACAGGCAATACAGATCAATACACTGCCGCTGTCCAAAACACCGGTAGGAAAGGACCAGTGGGAGAGTTCTGCAAGGTCTACACTTTAAACATGGATAACGGTGTCCCTTGCGGGACCCCAAAAATTCAGGGTACGTGTGAATCTGCTGACATCATTACGAGCAGGATGTAGGTGTACATGGAACAGTAGGTTGTGCAAGTGTGATAATACATGGATTGACAAAACGTACGACATGTGTCCCGAGACGGGGAGAGTGGGCAATGTGTAGGGGTGTGCTCATACCCCAGCTGCGCTCGCAGTAAGTATTTGTCACGACTGCTGTAGAGATGTGCCAGGTAGGTGGACCATGGGTATGCATTAATGGGCTTAAGTGTGCAGGTGCTGGTTGGCAGAGATGTAGTAGGCCCGCCCAGTGGAAGTCATTAATATTCCTATGTGGGCATAGCATACGCCTACACCTCCCAAACCTGAAGAGCACATCTACCAGATAGTCTGTAAACCATCGGGGGAATACATAGAGACCTACACAGTGCCGTGTACCTGATTAGCATGGACGTCCATAGTTATGTATCAGAATGTAACAAAGTCCAACTAAACACTTCCAGAACTAGTGATATTAGGTGAACAGGTGGCGGAATACAGGTAATGACAGATGACAACATGTATGAGTCATAAGCAGCATGTACCTCGACAAACGTGAATGAATACATATGGTCTGTGACTGTGAATGTGTCTGGTTAATAGAACCAATCATCTAAATGTGTCCCACAGGGTGTTATGCATTGTTCCTGATACAGTGTTCATTCACACCCATTGGTATGTGAGTTCTGCTACTGATGGAAAGTGCATAATTTGCTGACCACCTCGGGTAGATGATAGCATAATAGAAGAGGTTCAACACCCATACGCCTGTGAGGGACACCCCCGTCTGGGCAGTTGTGTCTTGCAAAATGACAGTTATGGCACATGGCCTGTGAGTTCGGGAATGGAGGCTATATAGTGTGTGTAGTGGTGTCAGACATCAATTTGTTGTATCAGTAACAGCTACATGTAATAGGAAACAGTATTATCAATTATAATGCTACATGAATAACCTTAACGTATGTAAACCGTGGAAGTCATCCGTTTACTACTGGCTGTGGGTATGTGTTGCCTTGACACATGTGATAGTTCTACATATAGGGTCTATTGGGCCGCCACCAGTCTGAATGGCCAAAGTGGAACCTGCTCTGTAGAACTGTCAGATGTACCAGGGCAGAACATACCTACAGCCATGCATAGTACAGAAATATACATATCGGAACAAATCAAAGCGTAGTCTAGCAGCAGTATAGTTGTTTATGCTACTACATATGACATACCGACGTGTCAGGTATACAAGACCTGTAACAAGCAACCAGTACAGACACCTACAACATGAGAAGGTCCCCTAATCAGGACAGTTGTGATGGCTAGAGTATTGTACATACCACTCAACTGTCCCTGAATGTCAGGTACATCCCTGAGTTTGACTGAAAGTCTAACTCTGTCCTTCTTAATCCCTCCTAAAATTAGTGGCTGTTGAAGGAAAGGTGGTGAATTACACTTACTGACTAATGACAATAAGTAAGAGTTATAAACAACTGTTACTTCAGAATATGTGTATTAAGTCATATGCTCTGATTCTGTCAATGTGTCAAGTTAATAGCACTACTTTTGTTAAAGTGTCCCTGATTTTTCTTGACCTGTCCCTGATTCTGCAGAAATGTGTCCCCGATTGGTGGAGAGTTCTGGTATTGTCACATGAGATGTGTGATGAGGGACTGTCCCATGCAAAGTGGGAAAGGTGTCACTCCTACAGTCTCCCGTTGTGCAATCTGAAAGGTGGTCAACGTGCAGTAGGTATGCGGTAGCATGACTCAGCAGACAGCTGTGTTAACAAACTCAAGTCACATGTCTCCATTGCAGAGTATCGGTTCCCATGTATCAGGCAGATGGGAGCAGATTGTATGAGGAACACGCATATAATATGATTACATCACTGGACAGGCCGTCGAGTCCGTACAGTCGAACGCCTGCCGTCGCAAAATGGTTACACATACCCGATACTGTAGTCATGTAGTCCGATGTAATATGCATCACAAGGGATCACACACACCCAGTGTGAGTGACAAATGTAAGCGGAAATGTCGGAGAGCGAGTGGCTGTAAGCGTGTTTGTCTACCAGTATGCCAGTAGTGCACTGTCAAAGAAATATGGAGTCTAAACGTGTATAAGGTGCTGTGACCAGAGGTCAGAAGTGCTTAACACTGTGCAAACCCACACACAACAGCTCCCACCTGCTGGACTGTATCCAAAGGCATCGGCCTGTCCGCAAACAAAGAACTGCCCTATACACGTGATGGTAGAAGTACCCTGCACACATAGCTCATGTGAATTAACAATAGACCATGGCATATGTACAGACAATAGACCACACACACACCATACAGTGCAGACATCCAACAGTATAGCAATGTACTGGCAGATATGTCCGGACCACTGGTGTATGCATGCCTGGCCATCCTGTGTTTCAATGTGTGAGCATGCCCAGTATGACTGTTACGCATGTTGTCGACCAACAATACCATCATATCATCATGTGTGTGGGCATGCAAAGTATGGTCAACTGTATTGCATGTGTCACATGTCCAGATAGTTAGTACTGTGTTGCTGACCCCTCCATTCTACCATTCTACACAGACAGGTGTCATGCTGTGTCTTCAGGGTAACTAATGGTCATGTGGCATTGACAGTTGCTACATGTCTGCATAGTGTGGGGAGACATGCAACCACAACCACAGTCCTACACAGCACCGTGGGTGGTGCACATGACTCTCACATGTGTAGGTGTGACGAGGGCACAGCCAACAGTTGTACACATCTGCCGCTACTGTACTGGTATGCTGGGTACTCCATGTCAGTGTGTGGACCTACCTAAATTGCTGGTTGGAGGGATACCAGGGTACGTCAGTTCCCAGCTTTAATTACCAACACAGTGGTGTTGGACATCCTAGCTTACACAAACTACATCAAACTGCCTGGCCTGCTGTCATCTGTGTGTGTCTTAGGGGGTTGGGGTCATTCATTGGGCATATCCATAGGCCATCGTATATCATTCATCTGTATTGGTCCACATCTGTCCAGCTGCATGGAATGCGTGTGGGCTGTACGGACACACATGATGGTCAGCCCATAATCTGCAGTGGGTTAGGACACCCTGTGTACTACAGGCTACCATTGTGACCCCTGTATGTGCTATAGAGGTCATGGTGCCACTATGGATGTGTACTGTCTGCTGCCCTAACATTTGGCCACCGCGGTCACTTGTATGCTCACATACATACCATAGGAATGGGTGACTACACATTCTAATACACCTGCCACTTGTTATGTCAGTAGACATACCCTGGGTGTGTTCCAGACTTGAGGATGGTGCTGGAGTGCTGCCTATGTCGGATGCACACAGTGCACCTCCTATACATGGCCGAGCACAGGTACTGTCATGTTTGGCATCCATTGTACTGTGTGCGGGTCAGAGAGGGGAAATCCGTGGGTACCTACTATGTCAATGCATATGTCTTGTGTTGCCTCTTTGCCATGGGCAGGTCATACTGTGCACAGGCTTTCGCCAACGTTGCCCTACTCAGGTAGTTCCTTCACCAAGTTGCACTGCGCCTGTACAGGCCTTGGCAGTGGTGTTGGGCTGTTACTGCAGGATAACATTGTGTAGCATAGCAAATACCAAAACAACTTGTATGCATGTAGCTTGTGAATACTGCAGAGCTCCAACGGATGTGTCCAGATACCTGTGAACCGAGCATCCCAAACACATGCACAAGTATATGTCTTGCCTGTGCATCCGCCTCAGTATGGTGTGAGTGTTCAGGTGTGTGTGCATTGCTGATGGGTGTCATCAGCTACTACACCAGTGTTTACCCAGCATCCCCCACTAGGAGACTGTAGGGGATGTCCATATAGGCATTGGTGTGCTACAGCTGTGTCAGAAAATAAATATCGGACACATCATAGCTTCCAGGGCAGACAGCACACACATTCAATCTCATGCCCTGGCCATTGCATATGGCCTAGCTGTTGGAGGGTATGCCCCTGCAGTGACTGTAGGCCCTACCCCGCTCCCCAGGTGGTGCTACGTGTTCAGGCTGTAGCACCCAGTACCCCAGGGTAGTCATCCATGTGGTTGAACAGATGCATATTGCTGGTCCACTAATCACGTGTGTTGAGGACACGTACGTGCTCACTAACATGTGTTGACATGGCATCTGTGAACTGGTGCAATACTCTGGATGCAGATGCCTGTGTGATACCCATGATATCCCCAGTTGTGCTGTGTGAGGTACCTGTGGCTAGTACACCTAGGCCAACACATCCCATGGTATCCACTGTGATGCATTTCCCTCGGCCTGTTTGATGTGTCAGTTGTGGCAGGCACAGGTCAACAAGCTGCTGTAGGAGGTCTCTGTCCACCCCATAGTGCTCCAACATCCCCAGCCCATGTAGCCCCTGGTAAGTCACCCTCGGTCTATAAAGTCTTATGTCACCCCAGTAAGGGTTTTTCAGCAGCATACACATCCTCATTTCCCCAACCTCCTGCACATGTTGGTATATGTTGCCTGCTGCAGCTCGTGGCCTTTGGTTGGGCTGTGCCGTGAAATGTCCCTGCAGGTATGCACCGGTGGTGTAGAGTGTGAATGAAACCTGTGTGTATGCTGCTTGCTCGCATTAATGTACTGTTCGTGTGTGGGCTGGCCATGTCATCTGCTGATTGTGCTGATCAACACCTGTTTGTGCAGCCTGTACACCCTGACTACCCCACCACTGCTGTCATCCCTCCCAATGTCACCAGGCAGGTATAGACACACCCCTAGCTTAGGTGTGCTAAGGCAGGAGCACTCCCGAGGCACAGTTCTGCAATGTACGCACAGTATGCCTGACCCCCCTCCCATGCTGTCAACTATATTCGAGACCTGCACCCGGCTGACTACACACATACACTCCAGGGACCAGCAGCACACCCTGGTGATAAATGTGATACACCATAGTCAACCTCATCTGCATAGTATAGTCTTCTAATGAATAGTTATATGACCCATACCGAACCTCCTAATTATTAACCACTGCTCAGTGTCACTCAGATCCATACACAGCTGGCAACAGGTGCCTTACCATCACCATATTCGATGTCCCATGGTCTTCCCAGCAACAAAATAACCATTGTCTACACGACTACAACCCGTGGCCCTGCACACAACAGATGATGTGCATTACCTCCATGCCATGGCAGATATACATAGATCCCAGGTTATCATGTACAGATCATCCGGCATAAACATTCAATAGTGCTGATGTCCCCAGACATATATATATATATATATATATATATATATATATATATATATATATATATATATATATATATATATATATATATATATATATATATATATATATATATATATATACACACACACACACACATATACATGCACACACATATGTAGATATGGCATTTATATCACAACAGCGGACCACATGACAGCAATGCATTAGACAGGAATGAAAAGGAAACTACATGTGCCACCTGCATCATGTAGTGTTGTTACTATCAAGGAATGTGTATGTTGCATCACACAGGTCAGACCGTATCAAGGGTAAGAGTAGGGCTGCTGACAGTTACTCACCAGACATATTGGCGAATGTATGTGTTGTCAATCCAGTGTCTTGGCAGAATATGTGGGCTGTGGACACTATATAGGTCAGCAACAAAACAAGCTAGCCACCCACAGATACCAACACATATGGTATAACTGCCAAACACACACACCTGCCATGCCTTGGAATCGAGCACCTACCTGTCTAGTCTACCACACTACAGCATTATGCAGTAACAGAATGCGCTATTGAGATTACTGGTACACAGCACTCCCAGAGGCATACTTCTAGGAGGATGACATCATCCGCAAAGGCAAAGACGCCGATAGGGAATGTATGTGGAGTGAGCCATCTAAAAGCATTACTCTGTCCGCAGGCAGCTGGAAACACACACACACAGGCACACACTTGGCAGGGCTGGGAGTCGAACATACACCTAACTACCTTATCACACTACAGCATTACGCAGTTACAGAACGTGCTACTGAGATTACTGGAACACAGCACTCCCAGAGGCATACTTCTAGGTAGATGACATCATCCGCAAAGGCAAAGACGCCGATAGGGAATGTATGTGGAGTGAGCCATCTAAAAGCATTACTCTGTCCCCAGGCAGCTGGAAACACACACACACACTTGGCAGGGCTGGGAGTCGAACATACACCTAACTACCTTATCACACTACAGCATTACGCGGTTACAGAATGCACTACCGAGTTTACTGGAACACAGCACTCCCAGAGGCATACTTCTAGGTGGATGACATCATCCGCAAAGGCAAAGACGCCGATAGGGAATGTATGTGGAGTGAGCCTTCTAAAAGCATTACTCTGTACCCAGGCAGCTGGAAACACACACACACACTTAGCAGGGCTGGGAGTCGAACATACACCTAACTACCTTATCACACGACAGCATTACGCAGTTACAGGACATGCTACCGAGATTACTAGAACACAGCACTTCCAGAGGCATACCTCTAGGTGGATGACATCATCCGCCAAGGCAAAGACACCGATAGGGACTGTATGTGGAGTGAGCCATCTAAAAGCATTAGTCTGTCCCCAGGCAGCTGGAAACACACACACACACACACACACACACACACACACACACACACACACACACACACACACACACACACTTGGCAGGGCTGGGAGTCGAACATACACCTAACTACCTTATCACACTACAGCATTACGCAGTTACAGAATGCACTACCAAGATTACTGGAACACAACACTCCCAGAGGCATACTTCTAGGTGGATGACATCATCCGCAAAGGCAAAGACGCCGATAGGGAATGTATAGAGAGTGAGCAGTCTAAAAGCATATTACTGTCCCAAGGTAGACATAGACAAACACACGGCAGTGGTGTGAGCGGAACAACTGCCCATCTACGGAGCACTATTACAACACTACATAGATATGAGAAGCGCCACAGATAGTACACCCTTCAAGACAGTCAACCAGTGTGTTCAATGTAGGCATCCATCCTGACGTGGAAAATGGACATCTGTTGCCTGGATGACCACCATCGCTATACAGGATGTCAATGGCCATGCCCATATACAGAGGCACATCACCGACACAAGGTGTCACTGGGCATGCTCACACACTTAGTATCACACGTCCATTTGGAATGTACTGTGTGTCCATCTACACAATGGCGTACTGGGCATGCTCACACACTTAGCAGTTGCAAAGGACTGTCTTGCATGCACACGGATTCTAAACATGGAAGGGCACAGTTTGGAATGTACTGTGTAACCATCTACAAAACGGCATACTGGGCATGCTCACACACTTAGCAGTTGCAAAGGGTCGTCTTGCATGCACACGGATTCTAAACACAGAAGGGCACAGTTTAGAATGTACTGTGTGTCCATCTACACAACGGCGTACTGGGCATGCTCACACACTGGGCAGTTGCAAAGGGCCATCTTGCATGCACATGGATTCTAAACACAGAAGGGCACAGTTTGGAATGTACTGTGTGTCCATCTACACAATGGCATACTGGGCATGATCACACACTTAGCAGTTGCAAAGGGCCATCTTGCATGCACACGGATTCTAAACACAGAAGGGCACAGTTTGGAATGTACTGCCTGTCTATCTACACAACGGCGTACTAGGCATGCTCACACACTTAGCAGTAGCAAAAGGCTGTCTTGCATGCACACGGACTCTAAACACGGAAGGGCACAGTATGGTGTTACTGTCCCCACGTACATGAAGGCCAGTCACATGCACTGACCAGTACACACTCAAGAGCCATCATAGATGTCTCAGGTGCAGATCACAGAGGTAAATGCCGCAGTCTGCTATGTAGCCCTCAGACATCACCATGTTGTTGGACCAGCAACACACAGCCATACATTACCACACAACTGTGTGACTCATGACCAGTGGACTGTACATAGGTCTACAGCAACTGTGCAGACTACACATGTACTGACAGGGTTTCATCATGTGTTATGCAATGCAATGATACCACTGTACATGACCAGGTCGGCTCTACACATAACAGGGGCCCTGGGTCTTACACAGCTGTGACAGATGACTGTCGCTGTACACCAAAGAACACACATGTTTTGATATGACATACATGTAATTGCAGTGGATATGTGCATGGACCACACAAACACACAAACACACACACACACACACACACACACACACACACACACACACACACAACACATATGTACATAGCATAGCTTTTGCTGTCCTGCGTGCAGACAAGTGGATACAGCAATCACACACATGCAAATGGAAGGTAGGCCCATGGCTGTTGAATGCTAACAGTACATGAGGTAGCAATGTTGACCGATGACACATTCCCTCTGTACTAGTTACCCATGACACCCATCATATCATACAACAGTCCATGTGTTATGTATGTCATCACACATGTCCACCAATTGCAATGCATACAAACATGACTACATGACAGGCATGTAGGACCAACACACATGTACATGTAGTGGTGTGCATGCAGCTACCATGCATGTGCAGTAGCTGATGTATGTAATTCATCTGTGCCTAACTACAACTTGCAGTTGCAATGCAGCCCCATCATTGACACCTGTATATGGTGAAATACTGACAGTACGGTAGGATGTACATCAGGTATGGATGGATGTGTGTACATAAAGTGGTGATCCACCTTTGCAGATGGATGTTTGCTGGGGACGGCTCACAGGTGTGTCACACGCCATCCTACCATTACATGTGCAAACAGTACGCTATGTTACTGTTACTTGATGGTGAAGACATAAAACCTACACAGCGGTCGGGTGTTACTGACTGTAGGTCACTTGACACCTGTAACACTTACATCCTCCCATGTGCATATAGCAGCACAATTGCCGGAGGTAGCGTTGGTACACATGATGCGGCCAATGCTGCTGCATGTCTGTCAGGTGTATCATCATATAGCAGGTGTATCATTCACAGTACTGCCATGTGTGTTTGCTTGTGTGACCATATATGCCACATATGGTGGGGAATAGATCCCAATTGTTACACACCCCTGTACACTGTTGTAGAGATCTGTATATACTGCAGTGTGGAAAGCATGACATAGGCAGGGGTGGTGTGTGTATCACACACATGTCAGCTATCCATATGTGAATGACATTTGTGGACTCCACAGTATGTGTGTGTCTGTGTATGTATGTATGGCTGTCTGGTGCATGGAGTGAGGGTGTATGCTACCATACAGAACAGACAGGATCCCTAACCCCTCATGATGATGCAGTCTACTACCCAGTTGATGCCATCGGTCTCAGCCTTACTGGCTACCTGTACATGTACATTCTCTGTGTCGTGTGGGTGCACAGTACTGTGTGGATGATTACCACATAGGCAGGGGTCCTCACCTCAACACTATGGAGTGTGCATTATAGTGTTGTTGACCCCATGAGTGTGGGCATGTTCCTGTAATGTGACAGGGTATTACTGCTACACAGTGAGGCCTCATGCTTTCAAGTGGCCTCTAATGTTATCATCGGCCGGACCACTGTGTACACCCCCCACACCATGTCAACATACCTGTGATGTGACCTGGTATGGATGTCACGTCGCTAGCCACTGTAGCCTATTAAACAGTCCACATGCTTCTGGATCAGTAGATGTGTGGACATCTATGGTATGTTAGCCTTTCCAACAGTCAGGTTGAGGCTACGTGTAGCATGCTGATATTGCCATACGTGCCTGTGAGTACTCCACATTTACACATGGAGAACTGCAAACACTGCTACTTCTTGGCACATGCAAGTAGACCATAAGGAGGGAACCAGGGCATCATTACAAACATGATGTTACTGTTGTTACCAAGACACATACTGTGAACATATAACAATGCATGATAAACCTGTACAACATGGTATGTCTGGTGCATGTCAGCAGTACAAACTAATGTAATATACACTTCTCTCACTATTCTGTTCACCCTATGCATCAGACCATTTGAGCATGTCCCTGCACCGATGGTGTGGATGACAGGAATGTAGCACAGGCTTCATCATATGCACAGTGTGATAATGTTTGCCAGGGGCATAGGCTGCACCAAAGGATGACATCATGTGTGTGGGTAAGGGCCGGTCATCTGATTGGACATGTGTGGTCGTTATGCATGTGGGTGTTGCGGTGCCCTACAGATGTTTTTGCCATGTGCGTGTATGTGTGCACACAGTTCTGCCTTTTGTGAGGCCTACACAGGGATATTATTGACAGCTCCAGATTGTACAGACCAGGATGTACAGCTCACTGTGTCCGGCCATGGCCACGTGACCTGTGCCTGCCAGGGGTTGCACGGGCACTACCAGGCAGAGGTACAGATTGGCTACTGTCCGACGACACATGTCCACTGGAACTGTGTCCCTGCTGGGAACGTCCAGGGCCATGACAACGTGGCCTGCTGTGTCCTGGTGTGGACAGCACAGCACCAACTGCACTGCTACTTCGGCACCGCACGTGGGAGTGGGTGTGGCACGCTCATGTTGACCTGCACTAGGTGGTGTAGCTGGCCTACATCCACGTGGCCTACGCCTCACTCCTACCAGATGTTCCAGCACAGACAGCTCACACTCATGGATTGCCATGCAACAGTCAAGGATTCCGACCATGTCACCCAATCGCCTGACCAGAACATCAGCAATCTGCTGTTGAACATTTGCCAATGCCTGGATGTTGCCATTTATAGTACGGATAGCAGCCCTCTGCAGCCTCTGCCCTTCTCTGTTCTGCCATTCAGCACGTGTCTGTGCCGCCATTACAGTCTGAAACATGCGTCTGATGACACCAGCTGCTGAGGTCTGTCCTGCAGGTGCATGTCTGCCAGAGGTCCCCCTATGAGCAGCACTGGCCACATGCCTGTATGGCACATCTGCAGTCGTTACACTGACACCATGGTTTGAAGACACACCTTCTGTAGCCACCACACGTTCCTGTTCCACGCTAACAGACGCTGACTGTCCTTTCTCTATGGCCACTGGTGATGTGGTATGTGTTGGCAGCAGAACTGTATGCGGGGAAGAGGGGGACATAGCTGGGATGGCAACCATTGGCACAGATTCAGCCCCTGACATCCCTGCCTGTACCTCATGCATATGTTCATCACTGCTAGTATCTGTGGGGGCACTAACATCAGATGGATCACAGGAGGGTAACGCACCTACATCACCTGTGAATGCAAAGAAAGACTCTAAATTACAATAGACACACACACACGCACGCAGACACACACACACACACACAGACACACACACACACACACACACACACACACACACACACACCTTGCATGTGATTTGATAGATGGCATGCAGCATGCATGTGATACATGAGACGGCATGCAGCTCAGACATTAATAGTGTTAGTTAGCATACCTCCCTGGGTTGCACACAACAGCAAGCAGGTGTCATATCAGTAGCCATGCAGTTCACACAATCATGGTATTAAGCATGCATCCCCGTGATACACCATGTGGACCAGAACAGGTTAACAGTACACATTGCTGAAGTGACCTTGACATGTAATCTGCTGACGTGTGCATTAACATGCATACATGTCTGACGCAATGGTGTCCTGACACATGTACAGTGTTGTAATGGGGATCACATTGCAGTGTTGTCTGTATGCCCTACAGATAGAATGCATGTTTAGCAAATGTGCATGAGCATGGAAGGGTAGTGTGAGCCGTCTACATTGCTATACAGTGTGAAGTACAGACACTGTGCCATTGTATGGCATCATGAGGTGTCTATATTGCTATACAGTGTGTAATATGTACACATTGCATAGCCATAACTGCATGCATACCCATGACATAACTGTGGATTGTGACCCACGATGCTGAGGTGTATACACACCAAACCATGCTGTGTCATGTGACAGGTCACTGGAAGACCTACAGATGACACCCCTGCACAACTACTACAGAGTCTTAGCTGCCTGGCAACCATGTCCACACATGGCAGACTTGTCAATTCACCATGTCCCACATGACATTGATGTACCACACACATGAGGTGCACAGCTAACGGTGATGTCCTACAGCAGCAAGAGAAATGTACAGTATCTCTGGCCTGATGTGCTGTCAATGTCTGTGGAAGCTGTACAGGTGACTACTGTCATGCTATGACACAGTTGTGATGTTCAACACATCTTATATGGTAGACTTAAGTGACACTTCCACTAGCTGTGCACAGGCTTTTAGGATGTCCAGTGTACCACACCGACTGTATAATTAGTCAACTAAGGCTATAATTGGACCATGTGTGGACAATGTGCAACAGGATGTATACACATCACATCTACTGTGTGACTACATGTCTCTGGCCATCCCTCATGGCCATGTCTGAACATGTGTTGGCCAAATGTTTGTGATGGCCATCTATCTCACATGTCTGTGTTGTCCCATATGACATACAACCATAGATGTTAGATATGTCACCATCCACAGGGCTATGCAGACAATGGGTTGTATGTTTGGTATGGGGGGTATGTGTTATGGGATAGTGTGACAAGATTGCAGCCAGAACACTATGTGTCTGGGACATGTCAAATGGCACATCACAATGTGTGCACCCATTGGAGGGGCATATAACACAATGGTGACTTCTGTGGGCTGCCCATATCCCAGCTCACTGTGTGGTACTAATGGCGTACCACACGTGTTGTTCCAATGTATAGTACATATGCCTACATTGTACAACACCTCCACCGTTGTATGCACAGCTGTCCACACATGTAGCAATGACAGATACTGTGGTTTCATGTCGGTGTATCATTTCATTTGTATATAATCCACATGGGTAGCCAGTGTGAACGATGGGAGATGCGAACTGTATATCGTGATTGGACCAAACATCAAGTGAACAAGTGTTAACTGGCCACATGGCAAATAGATCTATGCTTTAACATGCCTGATACTGATGACAGTCTCACCTGCAATGGACTGATGTCTGTGCGGCACACCAGAGGTACCTGTATAGGGGTGACACTGCAGTTTGAACATTATCCATGTTAACACATTTGCCTGTACAATAGCATATAGTATGCACATGTGTGCATACACAGGGTAGCATACTGTAGTATGCAGCGTGTGTGTAAACATACCTTGCATATGATGTTACATTACATAATGTACAGTGACACATGCAACTAAATGGGATATAATAATCATATGTGCAGTACTGACTTACCATGCAGCTCCAGGCTCATTGGTTGGGAGACACCCACCTCCACGATGGCAGCTAGTGTTTGTGGATGCAAAGTCCACAGACTGGCTAGTAGCTCCTCAGTGGGTGTGAGTGGGGGCTGGGTTCGTGGCCCACCACCTGTTCCACCTTGTTCCCTGGTGATTGCAGTGGCACGCTGTTTCGCATGTCGTATCAAATCCGTGCAGTGTCTGCACACCTGCTGGTAGGTGTGGTTATGGCCACCCACATCATTAACCTTCCTGCGAAGGTCCTGCCACAAGTCGCCATGCTGCTGGGCATGCTGTGGCACATGGCTGAACAACACCTCGAAGTTCTCATGGAGGTACAGGATGAGGACATCATCCTCCTGGCAGCTGTACACTGGCAGGCATGAACAAGGCATTATCTGTAAGACATAATGATGGTGACAGGTCACAGTATCACAGAGATGTACAGAGATACTGCTGCACATACATTTGCATTAAATCTAGTACATCTGCACAGTTATCTTTGCAAATCATCATGACACTGACATGACTGACATGTTTGTGTCACATGCATATAACACCTGTTATGCATTGGATATCATCATCATATATGTGTGTCACCTCATTACATTGTTCATACTCCATGTGAATGCTGTCTTGATGTGGGCATGTCTGTTTGCCAGCACTGGTCTTCTTACCTATCAGCACATGCCTGGATGTGTCCACAGTAATACTGTTGACCTTGATGCTGTGTATATGTCACATATCAACACATACACTGCCTTAATGAACTTGAGCAGTGACAGTGCTCACATATGCATGGAAACCTTTACATGCATGTGATTTGCCATATACATCTACACGGCACTGTACAGCAGTTCAACATCCTGCCACGTATCGCCTGTGTTGCACATGTGATAGACATGGGACAATGGCTACCCGGACGTCATTCGCAGGGATGGTTATCAACTATAGCATGTATGGGCAAGGTTTCCTAGCTGTATCCAACAGCCATTTTGCCACCACGAGTTGCATCAGTGCCACATTACTGATCCAGACAGTTGATAATACATCTACCATGCAGTCATCACACCATGTATGACAGAGATGACATGTGCAGTTTTGATGGACAGGGTTGCATGGTATGGCGGGAGTATGTCACATGTATCAGACATTGTGGCCCCTGAATGGCACACAGCAACAGTTATCACACTCCACACAGGTGGTGCCACAATGAACCAGAGGGACTATTGCCCTATACACCTGACTGGACTGTTCTGTAAGGCTATGGGTCACATCATCATGGAAGTCATTCACAGAGACATTGGTGGACTCCAGCCCTTTGATGCCACCCAGGTTGGACTTGTTAGGACCAGAGCATGGCTCCTACACCTGGTGGACTCCTTTGATACAGTTACCAGGGTAGTTGATGACAGTAAGGGCGTCCACACACCCTACATTGCCCTCTCATTGGCTTATAGCATCGTTCTCCATTCTGGTATTGACAACATACACATCCACCTGCACATCGACCCCTATTTCTCAGGATGTTATGCAAAGTGGCTCACGGACAGGACCCACACAATGAGGGTAGCATACCATAGTACCTACTGTATTTCAGTTACACTTGGAGTACCACAGTCCTCAGTCATAGGGCCCCTCATGTTCGGTATATGCTTCCCTGAGGTACAGGCTAGCGCAGAGGGACTTTCCTTGACTAGCTTTCCAGACAACTGCATACAAAGTGCCACGATTGATCCACCAGCTGATACTGACTCCCTCCATAAGGGTGTCACTGTGACGGATACTTGATATCAATATCATGGCCTCAAGCTGCATGACACAAGGTGCATGAACTTCCCCTTTGCATTACACCAATCACCCATTGACTATCACATAGGTGGTAGTCCCCTACATACATGTCACATTGTACGTGATCGTAGTACACACGTATGTAGCACCCACTCCTTTGATAACCATATTGCAAATGTGGCATGGACATCCTTCTACGTGGCCACCCTTATCTGTACTGGGTTTGTAGCTGGAACATAGGCACCCATTGTACCTCTGAACTCCTGACGTATACACACATTTAAGGGTACAACATCCCGTTTAGGGTGTACCTTACAGAACAGCTATGGCTTTACATACCACAACATTAACACGCCATGAGGATTATTGAGCTCCAAAGGTTGATGTATGCGGCAGAACTATGGACACCACGACTGTACACATTTGCATACTGCATACTCAGGGGTGACCTCTGCTGAACATATAGGGCCCATGTCCACAACAATATTCATGGAGATACTCCACATAAGCGACATAAGCAAAAGCCACTGAGAGCAACATGCTCATGCTCATGGATATGTGCACACACGCAACGATGAGTGGGATGTGCTTGAGGGTTACATTCCCAAACCAGACACTCACCATGCTTTGGAACATGATTCCTATATACATCACACAGGGACACTCAGTAGCACTGTTCATGTGATACCTCACTTGGTGGATGGGAGACACACATGTACGCCAGGGATCACTGCAGTGGCTGTACTGTGCAGAGGTGCAGGTAACACATGGCTCTGCTGTTCACAGACAGGACACTACCCTAGAGAGGTGCCGCTGGTGTAAACACTGCAGTTGGGCTTACACATAGACTTGCCAGACAGCATAGTACCCCACTATGAACCTGTGAAGCTATTACATGTCCTTTGTGCATGGTTAATTGAGTAGCTCTTCCATTTCGATTAGCTAGCATGCCGTTACAGTGTCCTGTGACTACAAGCCATATGTATCCTGTTATTGTATATTGTACATGTCAATAGACGATACCTTTGGTATGCATGATATGACTGTTATGCTGTGTAGAATATCTGACATATCTACCTACAATACTGTACATTGCACATATTTTACATATTATCCCATAATGCAAAGCATACTTGCCATTGTCGTTATATGCCCATACACATGCCTACTGTGACAGTATATCAACATATACTATCCCCTGCTATGGCACGTACTTGTTGGACATACCCTACCACTGACAGCGGGTGGTATGGAATTGTTCTGCTTAAAGCCCTCATGTAGCATTCCTTGTGGTGTCTGTGATGTTTACCTTGTGGCCCACTGCAGGACACACAATTTCTACAAGCGTTACTATGCTCAGCAAGACATCACTACATAATACCTTTTCCCACTTTATGCATTGCGGACACTTTTAATTAAATACAAAACAGGCTATACATACACTAACATGCTGAGTGTCCTACATACTTTGTTAGTGTTCCGAACTATCGTAACTATCTCTCTTACACTGTTTAAACAGTTCTATGGTATGAGCATATGGTTTGAATGTCTGGCAAGTCATCCTTATATACGTCGATACCTGTAACATGTGGTTTCCTGCCACCAATTGGTGTTCCTGAGTAAATTATTACATGCACATCAGCTGTGCAGCTACTCCATTTGCCAATTACGCGGCAACAGTGGAGTATAATTGAATTCTCCACTTTGGCGTTGCCCATTTGCCCTACCTTTGGGGAGATGGCTTGTATGTGTTTTGTTGTGTGTAATTGCAACTGCTATGTGTAGAGACATGGATATTTTGGATTCATGTCCCCCGTGGATTGTGTGTGATGGCTAGAGTATGTGGTTCTATATGTGAGTGTACCTGTCATCTCAACCGTCTGATAAGGGACTATTGCAAACAAAACCTGTAACATCGCCACCTGTTCCATTATACAATGGCTACGATTTCACATGGCGCCTTTAAAAATCTGTCTCTCACAAGGTATGTTAACGCTTCTGCAGATGTAATTGAGTGAGTGGATGTTTGTGCTGTTATTACAGTCTGTATTGCTATAGTTTCATGTGTGGGGGATGTAGGTGGGTGTACGTAGCATATACAGGTTTGTGGGGCTTGCATTTCTACATATTCCATATATGTGTGTGGGCTCCTTCCCTATTAAAGACCTATCAGTTAGTAGACTTTTGTTACGGGCATATACATTGGGCCATTGTTAATTGGTTTCTATATAGTATGCAGGTGAGGTTGATACTTCCATACCTCCGGAAATACAGTGATATGTAAAGGAATGTTACTAAATGACAGCTGTCCCGTGTATTTCTGTCCCAGACATTTGCACTCATTGCAGTTGTGTTGGTAACTGAACCTCTTTGGCATGGGTTGCCACATTTTCAAATGGCCACAGTGGGACATTTGAGGGACACACATTGGTGTTTACAGGCCGACACATACCCATGATCAGTACACAGGATAGCACATACTTTTATCCTGAATACATACTTATTCTTGTAGGACTTTGGCTACTTATCATATTTCATGTATCACTTACATTTCTTACATACAGGCATAACTATTTAATGCAACTATTACATAATATATGGGACATAATTATGTCCTACAATCTCGGACATTTGCCCTTTTTAATGTTTTATGTCAGGACACACTGCCCAGGGAAAGGCTGTCCCTCCTAATGTGGGACAGGTGGTAACCGTATGCCTATGGCTAGCTATAACCACACCTACCGTAATGATCTACCTCCGAGTTAGCACTAACAGACACACGATGCAGGCACACACACACACACACACACACATTACAGTCACATGGAAATGCACACAGCACCCTCAACACACACATACACAGACTATGGCAATCACAAACACAGTTGAACACAGTACCTATGTGGACCGCAACACCGGCAGCAGTAACTAAATGTCCCTTCATATCGTGATAATACTACTCGCGGTTCTAGTGTTCTGGTACTGTGTTATTTCAGTCTTTCAGCCTCGTGATTATGCATTTCGGTATGTGACACATTCCATAGTTGGCAGTATCCTATTTATTTGTACCTCCATGGTTGTGTACATGTTGTTGACCTATCTATATATTTGCAGATATCGGTGACTCCGTATATATCAACATATATCTCTCTATCACCCTTTCTATCTGTATTATATATATATATATATATATATATATATATATATATATATATATATATATCTGACAGAGAGAGTGACAGGCAGAATACAGCTTTCATTGTGTACTTATCTGTGTATACTGTTTCCTGGACTCCGCACGTTTGTGTTTTAACCTGTCACATTACACACCTGCCGTAGGTACATCTTGGCTACCATAGTGTCAGGTGATTGTGTACATGATTACGTGTTCTACTCCTGGCAGTGGTCATTTTACCCTTCTGAGCAGGCACTATTAGTACATGGGTGAATAATGCGTTCTGGACATCACTGACCGTGATCTGTTCGATATTCAGAGAAGCTTAGCCCTGTTTCGCGCATATACGTATAGTCATATTTAAACGACGCTTACCAGCATTGGGCTGACCTGCATCTGACATGCATTATTCGTGCCTTCGGGATTACGTTACATCCCTTGCAGGACATGGGACCGGGAACATGCATGACGGTCACTGCATTTACCACTTGGGCATCCGGGATTTGTACACGTGTTATGGCATTTTGCATGTGGACTATACTACGGCTGTAACTCCATATTGCAGTCACATGGGTAACTCAGTTAGTTTACATATGGATGAGTCCTATTAATGGTATGTCCATGTGATGTGTAATGGATGTGCTCCAGCATTGGGTATGTATATCACAGTAAGCCACACACTGTAATGTGCTACACATTCAAACGACCGTAGGTGGAGCATGCTGGGGTGACAGATACCTGTCATGGGGACACCCCATGCCTTGACATGACATCCATGATTACATTATGTGGAGCCCCTCATTAATGCACCAGGGAATCCATGCAGAGTGTGTGTGGGGAACAGTGATTACACACATGGGATCCCGCAATTGCCTCTGCTCCACTGAACGATAGTTGGTTACTCTATATTGTGGCAACAGCAGACACTGTTTGCCTCGATTGATGTATGGCCTCTGACAATCAGGCGTGTACCTACCGATGTACCTGGGAACCTATACACACAGTACCAACATATGCTGATAGGTGCGTGTACTGTTCAGGTGTTGACATTCCTTGTTCCAATAGCTGTTGTGTGTACAATGGTTGAAGGCTGCCTATGTAGGATTCACACAGCAGCCCACCTATACATTACAATTTACAGGTAGTTCTGTGTGTGTGCCATCCATTTTACTGTGTGTGCAGGTGGAGAGGTGTGTCAGTCCGTAGGGGCCTACACTGTCAGAGTATGTGCTATACGTTCCCTCTTTGCCAAGGCATAGGCATATTGGGCACGTCTCCATCTGTCTACTGGGGCTGGCACAGGGTGTTCGTGGTCTGAATCCCTCTGTGCCTGTGATGGCCTTGGCAACTGCGGTGGGCTATGAGGGCCTTCACCATTTTGTCCCTGCTGCAGCTGTTTCCGCAGGATCATATTATGTAGCATGGCACACACACGCTCTATGATGATTCTGGTTTGTGCGTGTGCCTCATTATGGCATTCTTGCATGGGTGTGTGTGCATTTCTGGTGGGAGTCATCATCCACAGCTCCCGTGCATAGCCAGCATCCCCCACAAGGTGGCCATGTGGGATGTCCCCCCTGACAAATACCTGATACAGCTGTGAGGCATGCCAGATATGGGAGTCATGGTAGCTTCCAGGGCTGCCAGCACACACATCCCTGATAATGTCCTGGGCATTGCACATGAGCTGGCAGTTGATGGAGTGGAATCCCTTGCGGTTTATGTAGCGCCTACCATGCTCACTGGGTGATGACTTGATATGTGACAGACAATCCTCTCCTCCTCCCAACAAACACAAATACATGTGAGAGATGCAACTATATAGCCAAACTGGAGGCTGAACTCTCTCAACTCAGGGCTGGCATGACCAGACAGGAGGAGATGGCAACCACACACACACAACAATCCCAATCCCACATAGACCTAACACAACTGCAAACCAAACACATAAAAACACAAAGACATACTCGGAGGCTCTAATAAAAAACTTACCAAAACAACAGAGGCTCCCAAAGCAGACATCCAAAAATCCACCACCTCAAAACAAAACACATGCAACACATACTTCAATAAATCAGTGTGTCAACCAATCGCAGCCCTTAAGGCCAAACACCTTGCCAGATACACTACTAATAGGTGACTCCATAGTCAGACACACTGATGTCCCACTGACCAGGCTGAACAAGGAGAAGGTGACTGTGAGCTGTCTATCGGGAGCTAGGATCCGCCACATAACGCACGCACTCAGGTCACTCCAAAGCAAGTACAAATATGACTCCATCATTGTCCATGCTGGTGTGAATGACCTGAGACGTACCTCCCTGGACTACATGAAAAGAGACAAAGAGGAGCTCTCCGATTATGTAGCCCAGGCTGATATGACCCTGACCCTGAGCAGCATCTTGCCCTCACCAAGAATGATACCACAATACAAAGACAAGATGATCAGCTTTAACAATTGGCTCAAGTACTGGTGTCATTCTAAGGGGATCCAATGTCTGTCTGCCTGGGATGATATGTTGGACAAGCCACACTGCTTTGCAAGGGATGGCTTACACCTGTCACCAATGGGCTTCCGGATATTGGCTAAGGCTCTTGCCACCCCCATAGTGCCTTTTTTAGGCAAGGCTCAAAAGACAAACCCACCTCCTTAGAAAACAACATTGAAACTGTACTAAGGGTAATGCTGCTCAACGCCAGAAGTCTAAATCTCAAGATGCAGGCACTTGATGCACTCCTCAGCATGGAGAACATCGACGTCTGTGCAGTAACTGAAACCTGGTTCAAGGCTCCTGAGAGCACCCCAGTGCTACCAGGCTATAGCTCGTATCATGCTTTTCGGCCCCAAAACCCGGGCCGAACCACAAGGAGGGGAGTGTCCATATTCATAAAGGACACCCACACCTCCAGGTTAGTAGCAACACATGAAGCATCAGAGACCATACAGGTGCAACTAACCATAGGCAAAACTGCTATACAACTGGTAACATGTTACAGACCACCCTCCCAATCTCAAGAACCCCACTCAGCCTTCCTGAAGACATTGGAGGATATGAATGTATCACAAAATACCATCATACTGGGAGACTTCAACTACCCAAACATAGACTGGGTACATTATTCTAGCCCTAATATCCTAGCCCAAAGGTTCCTGGAATTCATAAATTCAAATGCACTGGAACAACTAGTCACCTCTCCCACTAGGGGAGATAATATACTAGACCTTATCATCACAAACATGGGGACAAAATACTCCACACTGGAAGTATACCCCTCACTAGTGAGATCTGACCACAAACTAATCACCCTGGATATACATATCCCACCTCCACCCCAGCACAAAAGACCACAGTGAAAAACTTCTCAAAAGCAGACTTCACTCTTCTTAAGACTGAGATGGTATCCTTTAAGCCCACTGTGCCAGTGGATACCACATCCCACAATGCCAAATCCTTCACAAATGCTTTCTATGGACATCTCCAAGAATGCATGGATCATGCAATCCCAAACAAATCCAAGTCCCTCTCCACCAAATGTAAGCGTCCTGTCTGGTGGACCACAGCCATAAACAAATTGTATAACAAAAGAAGGAAGCTACTGCACGTCAGAGTGAAATCCCATGAAGGGAAGACATCTCTGATCAACATTAGCAGAAAACTACGTTCTCTCATAAAAACATCCAAGGCAAACTTTGAGAGAAAAATCGCTAAGGACACTAAAGATAATCACAAAGCCTTCTTCAGCTATGTTAGAAACCTGGGCGGAAACCCTCAGATATGCTCAGAGTTGGTTCACAACAACAAAAAATACAGATGTTGCCAACATTCTGGCTGACAGGTTCAGTGCAAATTTCTCCCCTCCTTCACCCCCAAAAGAAGAAATACTTATCCCAGCTGAATGTAATCTCCCTGTCATCTCAGATGTCCAAGTGAGAACTGCCCTAAACAAAGCAAAAAACACAGCATCAATGGGACCTGACGGTATCCCGGGGTGCTTGTTACGTGAACTCCAAGAGGAGCTAAACCCACACATAAAAATGCTATTTAACCTTAGCCTTACTTCAGGATATGTACCTGAACACTGGCGTACAGCAACAGTGGTCCCACTCCACAAGGGGGGTGCCTCTACAGACCCTGGAAACTACCGCCCCATAAGCTTAACTAGCCTGGTCTGCAAAGCTATGGAAAGATTCATTATGGAACTCATAAACAGAGACATAGGGGACCTACAGACACTTGACCCCACCCAGTTTGGCTTTGTAAAGGGCAGATCCTGCCTTTTAAACCTGGTTGACTTTTTCGAAACAGTCACTAGAGCCACTGATGAGGTCAAAGCAGTCCATACAGCATACCTGGACTTGGCTAAGGCCTATGACACAATACCCCACTCAGGCATCATAGATAAGCTAAACAGCTTAAAAGTAAACCCTTATGTCACTAGATGGGTTGCAAACTGGCTAAAGGACAGAACCCATAAAGTTAAAATCGCTGGAGCAATGTCAGACTCAAAGCCAGTCACAAGTGGTGTCCCACAGGGATCTGTCCTGGGACCCTCTTGTTTGGCATTTATTTCTCAGATGTTAAAGCAAACATGGGAGGGCTGTGGCTGACAAAGTACGCAGATGACTGCAAACTAGGCGCCATAGTCGATACACCAGCAGACACACACATCCTACAAAAGGCCTCACTGAAATGGACATCTGGTGCCATAGTCACGGCCTTAAACTAAATGCCAAAAAATGTATAGTCATCCCTTTTGGGAAAAAAAAGTACCCACAAATTATCACATAGACAGCAACCCACTGAGTACGGAAAAAGTAATCAGAGACCTAGGGACCCAAGTAAACAGCGACCTTTCATTTGACACCCACGTTGCCAAAGTGGTTAGAAAAACATTCTACCTTGCACACCTCATCATGAAGGGATTCACATCCAGATCCAAGGATGTCATTGTACCCCTATATTCTTCCCTCATCAGACCCATGATTGAGTACAATGCCCCATTTGGTATGTTCCTCACCCGGCATTTGCAACAGCTGGAGAGACCACAAAAGTACCTCACCAAAAGGATCAAGGGTCTCCAACATATGTCTTATTCTACCAGACTAAAGAAACTTCAGCTCTATTCAGTAGCATACCGCCTGCTCAGAGGTGATCTCTGCCTGACGTACCAGGCCATGTCCAATCAGGATCTGATGGACATGCTCCACCTCAAAAAATCCAAATCCATCAAGACAATGAGAGCTAAAGATTTAAACCTCGGCACAAGTATGAATAGGACATGCTGGAGGGATAGATTCATAACCCAGAGGCTTCCCATGCTTTGGAATAGGATCCCAGTTCATATTAGGCAGAGCCCCTCACTGACTCTCTTCAAGAGAAATCTTGATGAGTGGATGGGAGATTGTAAGTTTACCCCAGGGGTCACATCTGTGTCACTGCTAGACAGGGGCACAGTAAACTAACTCTATTATATAAGGGGACCTTCATTGTGTCACTACTAGACAGAGGCACAGTATTCTAGATTTATTCTGTACATTTTTGTACCATTTCATGGGGTGGCAAAAGCCACATCACTATGGCTAGGCTTACAAATGCCCCAGGGCAGATAGCCTAGTACTATACTATGAAACTATGAAACTATGTGCGTGCAGTCTATTGCACCCAGTACCTCTGGGTAGTGTGCCACATGGTGGAAGTGACGCATATTGCTGGCCAACTCCTCCTGCGTTCGGGGAAAGTATATATGCTCATTGGCATGTGGTAACATGGCATCCAGGAACTGGTGTAGTACCCTGGATGCTGATGCCTGTGAGATCCCCATTATATCTCCAGTTGGCCTTTGAAAGGTACCTGTGGCTAGTATTCACAAGATTACACATACCTTCATGTCCACTGGATGGGTTCCCCTCTGTTGTTTCTGGATCTCAGGCGTGGCCAGCACAGCTCAACTATTTGCTGTAAGATGTCCCTGTCCACCCTGTAATGCTCTACTATCTCCAGATCATGTAGCCCCTGGTAGGTCACCCTTGGTCTGAACACTCTTCTCCTCCTCCGGGGCCTGTGGTGGTTGTCAGCATCATCCTCCATAACACCGTCAGTCTCTAACACATGGTGATGAATCACAGCTATGGCAGCTCCCAACATGTACATTCTAAAAGTTCCCTGTATGTTTACACCTTTGGTGCAGTGTTTGGGAATGCACAGGTGTGTGTGGGGTGCTTTCACACTTTATACTATTGTGCTGTGAACACCGATGATGTCATAGGGTGTGTATGTACGATCGTAGATACAGGGTATTTTATGTGTTTTATGACAGGAACTACTATTGTGGTGCCTTTGGTGTTGAATTACATTTGGCTGCCATGGATTACCTGTTGCCCTTCCCTTTACATTTCTTCACATTTCACCTACCATTTTCTGGCATGCATCCAACAGCCTGCTTTCATTTGTACTTTCCTAGACCTGGCTTATCTTGCGTAATGTGTTCTATTGCTGGTCTACTGCAGGTTTGCTTTGCTCTGCTATGACAGTTCTCCTTTCTTTGCAATCCGACACCTCCCCTATCCTGTTTTGCAGGTTTCTGCAAGCAGACTTGTCAGCTGCCATCGATTGCCTGCTGTGAGTTAATAGGTGTTAATTGCTCAGTTGTACTCCAATTACCCTACTGCGGCATTTCCTTATTTTCTTCCCCTGACCTTCCTATTTGTGCTATGGTGCGCGGCGCGTGCATCCGCTTACTGGGTTTTGGGCATGTTTTCATCTCCGTACACATGCACTTTCGGGCACCATATGTGCTCTCAGCTAAACGATGCTATACCTACCTCCCCATGCCTGTCCTGCAGCTTTGCTTAGCAATGGCCAGGCCAGATTTGCATTGCTCCAATGTGCTTACAGCTACGGTGGCACACCCCACTGCTGATGTCATGTATACCTCTGAGCCACTCCTCAGTGTTGTAGTGCTGCGCCGTATGGTACATCCTTAATCCGGTGGGACGTTTGCAATTCAGTATTACCTGCCTCATTTGCATGGCATTGACTACTAATTCATAGTTACTGCGCCAAACACTGTCACAGACCCTTAGCAACCCTTGCAGCTTGGTTGTGGTGTACCATGCATACCATTGAGTATTATGGTGAAATCCTGATTTGTATTACATTGCGATTTTATGACATTTGTATATATTTTCTTTGTGTTCCCGTTTGCGCACACATGCCCTGCGGTTGTACTTTGCGTTACTGTGGACATGACATTAAATGTTGTTTTTTAGGTGTTCTGCATCTTTTCTTATGTCACTGGCTGTATATTTAGCCATTGGCATATGTTAACTTTGTAATACATGAGTCTAGTCCGCTTTCATAGCTCCGATGTTCTGTTTGTAAAAATGTAAACTGTGTTTTTTGGTTTACATTTCTGTCGGCTTACACTACGCCTGCACCTCTTCATGTATCGCTATGTACCTTAATTTGCATGGTGCAGCACTGCGCATGGGGTGATTAGCATATCTGAGCCGAGGGCTGTGAAGATCTGGCATATGCTGGTAGTGCACGTGGAATTGGATCGTACCTGAATCGCTCGGTGACCATATTTCGCATTATACCGCCTACGCTACGCCTGTGCCTGGCGCAAGCTTCATGAATCCCAGGGACTGTCTATTTAAAAATTTTGGATGCATGTTCGTGAATTTTCTTGGTAAGTGCCCCCAACATGTGTACCCTTTCAGGGGAAATCTAGAAGCCAAACATAAGCATTATCTGGTAACCTGACTTGCGCAGTGTCACAGAGTTTGCAAGTGAAAATGAAACATCGAACTCTGGATGAAGTCTATTAACCAGTCATTACCTTAACCGTCTGTGTTAAACTGCAAAAATTAGATTGTCTTGATACATGTGGAAGACTTCCTTTTTCTTGTGTATTGAAACACCATAACAAAGCAGCTGTAAAATATGCTACTTTTCTTCCATGCAAGTAATGTTACATTAGCAGGGTCATTAGTACATTTGTTTTCTGAGCTATCCAAGTTTTATGCTTGCAAAAGGTCTTCCAAGTTCAAATAATTCTAATTTCCTCAACATATGGAGAGGTGCCCTTCTTTAAGCCTTGTTGCAACACATTGTGTAACTGCATATGAATGGTTCCAAAATTATGTCACTTTCAGATTTTTGATAGAAAAGTTATACTGTGTTTCACAGATCTTCTGTTGCAATAAACATCAGCTGGAACACTTTCACATCATCTGTCTGCCATATTAAAAAAATCAAGTGTTTGTGTGTGTGCATGCATGTGCACGTTTGGACTTTGATTAAAGAATGTACACTCTTGCAACTTCTTTTGAGGAATCAATTGAAAGAATCAGTTTGACTGACACAGACAATAACATTCATAGGTTCATAGGCTCATAGGTTCATAGGTGTTTACTAGGCTAACGACCACAAGGGCCTTTTTAAGCCTAGCCATGCATCCCAAATCTCTGACAAGTTCTGATACCCTTGATAAGCGTAAACATGGGCCCGGGAGATGAATCATTTACAGGTTACCTCTGTCCATTGGAGACATAGCTGCCAAACCAAGGATGAATTTCTGGTTTCCCATTAAGTTGCCCAAGTTGCACTTGAACTGGGTTAGGGAGGAACTCTGCTTCACATGGATTGGGAGCCTGTTCCATAGATGGGGTAGTCTCTGGTATACATACCTATCTCTCTAGCAAGCCCTATTTATATCACAGGCAAGGTTTAATTCTTTAGAATGGGTAATTCTGGTACTGATTGTTTTGTGGCTATGCAAGAGGTCTATCCGAGTGGGGTCTGACAATGCCCTGTATGCCAGACACAGATCTTACCTTAAAAGTCTGTAAGAGACAGAATACAGAGATAGGGCCTTGAGGTGGTCTGCATAGGACATATTACTTATGCCCTGTATTCTTTTAGTGAGAAACCTCTGTGGACATTCCAATTGTTGGATATGTCTGGTTAGGTACATACCAAAAGGGGCATTGTACTCAATGATAGGTCTTATGAATGCCGAATACAGTGGAACAATGACTTCCTTGGACTTAGATGTCATACACATTTGTTTATAAGTTGCACAACTTATAATGATATCCTCACCACTGTAGACACGTAATGATCAAAGGCTAGATTACTATCTATGTGTGTCCCTAATCCCTGACTACTGGGTCAACTCTAAGGGGTGTGTTGTCAATATGATAGTTACCAGAGCTGGATGACTTCCCAAAGGATACTATTATGCATTTCTTGGCATTTAGTTTTAGTCCATAACTTTGACACCAGTTGTTTGTCTGTGTCGGCCCTTTCTGGAGAACATTTGTGTTGGTGTGAGATTCAATGACAGCTCCTAATTTGCAATCATCTGCAAATTTAGTCAACCAGAGACCACTGACATTGGCCTTGACTTCTGAGAAGTAAATGCCAAAAAGGAGTGGTCAAAGTACTAATCCCTGAGGGGCTCCACTTGTGACTGTCATCTTTGTAGCAGTGGACTCTCCAATTTTAACTGCCTGGGTCCTGTCTGTGAGTGAGTTGGAGTTTATGTTTACAAAATCCAGGAATCTCTGTGCATGTACGTTTGGTGTCATATAGGATTCACAGTTAATAGTGGGGTGATTAAAGTCACCCATGAATATGGTATTGGTTTGGATGGTTAGTGTTTCTAATAAATTTAAATACATGGTATGGATTTATTGGGTCATAGAGGGGGACCTTTAAGTTGCAAGGAAGTGATATTGGATTTTACCTATGGTGATTTGAACATGGATCAGCTCAAGTGTATTGTCCTGTTTGACTAGCCTTGAAGTATATTTATTTTTGATGTGACTAGAGACACCTCCACCTTTAGTCCTTGCCTATGAAATAGCTGGCCTGAAGGCATTATAACCTTGCACTGTTGGTGTGCTCTCTATGGTTTTAACCATGTCTCAGTGACCACACAGACATCCGCATTCTCTACGGTAAAGAGAGTTTCTAGGGAGTGGAGTTTTTTGTTTAGAGTTCTAGCACTGAGCAGTAATGCCTTTAGAATTTTTTGGTTTTGATTTGCTATGTCGGAAGTATTCTCAGTTTGGCATTGCCTAAAAAAGGCACTATGGGGGAAGACAATGTTTTAGCTAATATTCAAAAGCCTAGAGGGGAGAGTTGCAGACCATCCCTGGCAAAACAGCGTGGTCTGTTGACCATCTCCTTCCATGATGACAAATATTGCACCCCCTTCAAATGACACCAGAAACTAAGGTAATTATTAAAGTCAATAATCTTTTGCTCATATTGTGGCATTATCTTTGGAGAAGGTAAAATGCTGTTCAATGCTAGGCTCATACCACCCTGAGACACATGTTCTGAGAGCTCTATGATGTCTCTCTTCATATAGTCTAGGAAGGTACTGTACATCTCAGGTCATTTACTCCCACATGGACTATGACTGTGTCATATTGGTAATTGTGGCCGAATGACCTGAGTGCATGCATAATGTGACAGATCCTAGACCCTGATAAGCAACTGACTGTAATTTTTTCTTTACGCAGACTGGTGAGGGGGACATCAGTGTGTCTCATGATGGAGTCTCCAAGGACTAGAATGTTGGATTGTGTGATGACTTGCCTTATGGGCTTAGAGGTACAGGCTCCATGAGATGTAGCTCTATGGGTTAATGTGGGTGTTGTTTTGAAAGAGCGCATTTGGGCCTGCTGAAGGTATTTGTTATGTGTACTTTGTCTAGGAGGTTGTTGTAGTTTAGGAAGGTTACATGTAAGTGCTTCAGCATATGTGGGTCTATATGTCTGCTTTGAGTTTTGCCTGATGGGTGCAGCGTGTGTACTACTGACAATCTTATTGACATTAGGAGTACTTTTATGTGAGAGCTTTGCCTCCAGTGACATTGTGTAATTGCATCTCTCACATACCATATCAGTTTATTTGAGAATTAACTGGTTGTCAGTAAACATGAGGCAATTTCAACGTTGCCTCAGGATGCCCATATCCTCCAAACCAGTAACGGAGACAGTAGAACAGTTTATATCCATGGTGACAGACTTTTTTTTATTGATTAGACAGTTGGAGTGAGAATATCAATCACTGTCAGGAGTATCCTGTTTGCAGCAATATGGACAGTGCTTGTCACTGCAAACTAGTTGTCCTGTATGCAGGTAGGTATTGGAGAAATTTCAGTTGTGTTTTTACTGGAAAATGTCACTCAAGGTGTCTGAGCCTGTACAGAGCACTGCCAAATACTTGAGGGGAAACTGATATGCAGACCTTGAAAATTTAAGGATGAAGTATTTAGGCAAATATTCTGAAGTTAGAAACAAATCAAGCAGTACTTACTGAAAACAAAGAATTAGTGAGTTGTTTGAATGGCTGCTGCCTGGCTACTACTAGTGCTGGTCTCACTACAGCTTCACTATGTTGGGATACAATGCTCCTTTGCTTCTTTTCTCACCAGAAGCAAAATGTTAGCACCAATCCCAAAAAGAGAAGCAGGCCACAGCCTGTTTAGTGACCCACAGTCTTGTCCCAGATGATGCAAGGGTCTGTAGGCTTGTAGCCTTTCTCTGGTAGATGCCTGGAATAGCAACCAGACCAAACAGGTACGTTAAGCACAGACACTCACTCTCCAACCAGAAACAGTGATGAATCAATGCACTCTGCTCGTTCTCTTACCAGGATCACAATATAAGCACAGATTCCAAGCTGTCACCTATAGAGCAGTTATTAGACTTTCTGGTGATCAGCAGTCTCCAGGAAATAATGTTCCTGCACTCCTTCTCTCACCAGGACAAAACAGAAACACTAATCCCAAAATGACTACTGAGAGGCAGAATGTGGACTCTCCAATAACTGGTAGTCTTGCAATAGATGCTTAAAGGTAAAGGTAAAGGTAAGATGAAAAACAGGTTTATCCTAAACACTGCAGTGTGCACTAAGCAGTTGGATATGAAAGTGGGTAATTTAAGTTTTAGCTGTCTAAAAAGTTAAGTTTTAGTGGAGAGCCACTATTTTTAAAAGAGCAAGATAGATTGAAAGGGGTGTGCACTTTTGTATTCTGGTACTATGAATACAATTCACTTTTAAACTTCAGCTTGGCAAGCTAAGAACTTGGTTATATTCAACTGGACGTATAAGAGAATTTAAGTACCTTTTTATGCACTTTTTTTTTTAAAAAAAATACAGTATTTAAATTGATTTAAACTGTGTATGAAGGAGTGTTGAAGGAATTTTTAACTGGTTATTCTGCTCTTCAGTAACTTGAACTAAAAGCTAGTGTTGGCTGAATTTTGTTATTTGCTAGTAATTACAGGTGTGGGGGTAGCCACATTCATTGATTTCCTGTCCTTGCATATTTAAACTGGTGCATGTGAAATAATTCCTGCTTTAAAACTTCAGCTTGGCAAGCTAAGAACTTGGTTATATTCAACTGGACGTATAAGAGAATTTAAGTACCTTTTTATGCACTTTTTTTAAAAAATACAGTATTTAAATTGATTTAAACTGTGTATGAAGGAGTGTTGAAGGAATTTTAACTGGTTATTCTGCTCTTCAGTAACTTGAACTAAAAGCTAGTGTTGGCTGAATTTTGTTATTTGCTAGTAATTACAGGTGTGGGGTAGCCACATTCATTGATTTCCTGTCCTTGCATATTTAAACTGGTGCATGTGAAATAATTCCTGCTTTAAAACTTCAGCTTGGCAAGCTAAGAACTTGGTTATATTCAACTGGACGTAAGAGAATTTAAGTACCTTTTATGCACTTTTTTTTAAAAATACAGTATTTAAATTGATTTAAACTGTGTATGAAGGAGTGTTGAAGGAATTTTTAACTGGTTATTCTGCTCTTCAGTAACTTGAACTAAAAGCTAGTGTTGGCTGAATTTTGTTATTTGCTAGTAATTACAGGTGTGGGGTAGCCACATTCATTGATTTCCTGTCCTTGCATATTTAAACTGGTGCATGTGAAATAATTCCTGCTTTAAAACTTCAGCTTGGCAAGCTAAGAACTTGGTTATATTCAACTGGACGTATAAGAGAATTTAAGTACCTTTTTATGCACTTTTTTAAAAATACAGTATTTAAATTGATTTAAACTGTGTATGAAGGAGTGTTGAAGGAATTTTTAACTGGTTATTCTGCTCTTCAGTTATTCCCACCCACCTGCCCTGTTTTTGTTTTGGTGTTAATCTTAGTGGCATTGAAACTGCCTGCCCCTCAGCCTGACTCTGGGCCCATCTCATTTGCTCACTCAACTGAGTGCAGTGAGATCATATTCTGATTTCAGGCACTCCTACTGTGTACAAAGAGAGCATCTGGGAAATAGAAAAAAAAAATTAAGCTTATTTCCTGCCTTTCTTGTTAAGTGGTACAGACTATTTGTAGGCTTCTGAGCCCCCAAGCCCTTCTGTGTTTGAGGGAAGCCTTCTAGCTTGTTTTTTTTTTCTCTTGTAACTAGCCAGTTTTCTAGTTTCAGCACTCAAATCTGTTTCTTTGATCTCAGCACTTGTTCAGAAAAAAAAAAAAAATTTCATCTGCTTTTACTGTCCTTGTGTTTTTACCTACTTCTTTTTACTTTTGCATCATCTTAAAATACTCAATTGTATTTATTACTGCTTTGTGTAACTCATTCTAAGCCTTTTGGTTTAAACACTTGGGCTTCGGACCAGTTAGTTGTTTTGCACTGAGAGGGTTTGTGGTCTGCACTGTTGTGGCAGAACAGGTAGCTTACATCCTTCTAGGTTGAGAACTGCTGATTGAGGGCTCAGTGTCTGTTATTCTAAAAGTGTATTAATTCTGGTTTAAGCACTTGGGCTTTCAAACCAGTTATTTTACATTAAGAGGGTTCGTGGTCTGCACTCTTGTGGGAGGAGAGGCTGGACTCTGCCCTTCTGAGCTGGGAATTTCTGGTTAAAGGCTTATAGTGCATGCATATCTGAACTGTTTCTTACTGAAGTTGGTGCCTTGTTTGCTGTAGCATAGACTGGATTCGGGCCTGCTGGATCTAGCTTTGTTTGTGTAACTTGAGCACTAATCCAGACATTCTCTAAAGTATTCAATGGTATTTATTACTGCTTGGTTGTAACTTGATTAAAGTGTAGCTATCATTCAAGTCTTTTGGATTAAGCACTTGGGCTTCAGACCAGTTGTTTTACATTAGGAAGGTTTGTGGCAAGCACTGTGGTGGCAGGACAGGTAGCTTTCATCCTTCTAAGTTGGGAACTGCTGATTGAGAGCCCAGTGTCCAAGTGTATTAGTTCTGGTTTAGGCACTTGGGCTTCAGGCCAGTTATTTTACATTAAGAAGGTTCGTGGTCTGCACTCTTGTGGGAGAAGAGGCTGGACTCTGCCCTTCTGAGCTGGGAATTTTCTGGTTAAAGGTTTATAGTGCCTGAATATTTGAACTGTATCTTACTGAAATTGGTTCACCTTGTTTGCTCTAGCATAGACTAGATCCAGGCCTACTGAATCTAGCTTTGTTTATATGCTTGTTGTTTGTTTGCTTGTTATTTCCCTGGAAGCTAATTCACCTAATACAACTTCTCAGCTTCTGTGGATCACTAGTGATATCTGCATTGCTTACTGTACTTATTTCCTTGTTTCACTTGAAAGAAAGTTACTGTTTGTCGTTTTGCATTTAGTTACTTGTAACACATTGCACTCAAGTTACCTGGCACTTGCTCACTAAAGCAATTATATAAGTCAGCACTAAAAATTAAAAGCACTACACCCTCACTCCCCACTGGCCCTTGTTTTCAATTAAGGATTTCCCAATATTATTCTAGCATGTCCAAAGGTCAGTTGTCAATCTCCTCTCCGGTCCAGCTGGTGAATCTGGGAATCTTGAGGCAATGTTATAACTGCCTCATGTACACAGACAACCCTCTCCTCCTCCCACATAACACAAATACTTGAGAGATGCAGCTATTTAGCCAAACTGGAGGCTGAGCTCTCTCAACTCAGGACTGGCAAGACCAGACAGGAGGAGAAGGCAACTACACACACCACAAAACCAGCCTCACATAATGCTACCACTCCACTGAATCAAACACATAAACACACAAAGACATACTCGAGGCTCTGAGTAAAATTTACCTAAACAGCAGAGGCCTCCAAAGCAGACACCCAAACAACTGCTACCTCAAGACACCCCACAAGCAACACATAAACCACAAAAGCAGTGTGCAAAGCAGTCACAGCCCTTAAGGCCAAATACAACACCAAACATACTTGTCATAGGTGACTCCATAGTCAGACACACTGACGTCCCACTCACCAGGCTGAACAAGGAGAGGGTCACAGTAAGCTGCCTATCGGGCGCTAGAATCCGCCACATAACACAAGCACTGGTCACTCCACAGCAAGTACAAATATGACACAGTCATTGTCCATGCTGGTGTGAACGACCTGAGACGTACCTCCCTGGACTGCATGAAAAGAGACATAGAGGAGCTCTCTGATTATGTAGCCCAGGCAGGTATGACCCTAACCCTGAGCAGTATCCTTCCTTCACCAAGAATGATGCCACAATATAGAGACAAGATGATCAGCTTTAACAATTGGCTTAATGTCTGGTGTCATTCAAAGGGGATCCAGTGTCTGTCTGCCTGGGATGACATGCTTGACAAGCCACGCTGCTCGCAAGGGACGGCTTGCACCTGTCACCCTGGGATTCGGATATTGGCTAAGGCTCTTGCCACCCCATAGTGCCTTTTTAGGCAAGGCTCAAATTCTAAACCTACCACCCTAGAAAACAAAAATGGGAAGAAATTGAGGGTAATGCTGCTCAATGCCAGAAGTCTAAATCTCAAAATGCACGCACTCGAGGCCCTTCTCAGTATGGAGAACATCGATGTCTGTGCTGTAACTGAAACCTGGTTCAAGGCTCCTGAGAGCACCCCGGCACTATTAGGTTTTACCTCATATCATGCGTTCGCCCCAAAACCCGCCCACTCCACAAAAGGAGGGGTGTATCCATATTCATAAAGGATACTCACACCTCCAGGTTGGTGGCAACGCATGAAGCTTCGGAAACCATCCAGGTGCAACTAACCATAGGCAAAACTGCTCTACAAATTGTAGCATGCTACAGGCCACCCTCTCAAACTCAGGAACCCCACACAGCCTTCCTGAAGACACTGGAGGGTATAAATGTATCTCCAAACACCATCATATTGGGTGACTTCAACTACCCGAATATAGACTGGGAACATTACTCAAGCCCTAACTTTCTAGCCCAACGGTTCCTGGAGTTCATAAATTCAAATGCCATGGAACAGCTAGTCACTGTTCCCACGAGAGGAGAAAATATACTAGATCTCATTGTCACAAACATGGGGACAAAATGCTCCACACGAAGTATATCCCTCATTGGTGAGATCTGATCATAAACTAATCTCACTGGAAATCCACACCCCGGCCCCACCCCAAACAAGAAAGACCATAGTGAAGAACTTCTCTAAAGCAAACTTCACACTACTCAAGACTGGTGTGGTATCCTTCAAGGCCCCTGAGTCAGAGGAAACCACAACCCAAGCTGCGGAAGCCCTTACAAATGCCTTCTATGAACACCTCCAGGACTGCATGGATCAGGCAATCCCAAATAAAACCAAGACTCTTTCCACAAAGGGCAAACGTCCAGTCTGGTGGACCCCAGCCATTAACAAACTTTACAATAAGAGGAGAAAGCTATTACATGATAGAACAAAATCCATAAAAGGGAAGTCACTCCTGATCATTATTAGTAAAAAATTACGAGCACTCATAAAATCAACTAAGGCCAATTTTGAGAGAAAAATTGCCATGGATTCAAAGGACAATCATAAGGCCTTTTTCAGCTATGTTAGGAACCTGGGTGGAAACTCACAGATATGCTCAGAATTAGTCCAAAATGATACAAAAATCACTGAACCCACAGACATTGCCAACATACTGGCAGACAGGTTCAGTGCAAACTTCACCCCTCTCCCCTAAAGGAGAGATAACTATCCCAGCCGAGTGTAGCCTCCCGGACATCTCAAATGCGCAGGTGAAAGCTGCTCTCTCTAAAGCTAAAAACACAGCATCAATGGGACCGGATGGTGTCCCCTGCGTGTACACCGAGCTAAATGAGGAATTAAACCCGCACATAAGGCAGCTGTTTAATCTCAGCCTTACCACAGGATACGTGCCCAAGGAGTGGCGTGCGGCAACTGTGGTCCCACTCCACAAAGGTGGCGCCTCACGGACCCGGTAATTACCCCATAAGCTTAACAAGTCTAGTCTGCAAAGCTATGGAGAGGATCATAATGGAGCTCATAAACAAAGATATAGGGGACTTGCAGACATTGGACCCGACCCAGTTTGGCTTTGTCAAGGGAAGATCATGCCTTTTGAACTTGGTCGACTTCTTGAAATAGTCACCAAGGCCATTGATGAGGAAAGGCAGTCCATACAGCCTACCTTGACCTTGCAACGACACAATACCCCACTGGTATTGTAGAAAAACTTACCAGCTTAAATGTAAACCCATATGTCACAAGATGGGTTGCAAACTGGCTTAAGGACAGAACCCACAGGGTTAGAGTTGCTGGCGCTGTGTCAGACTCCAAGCCGGTCACAAGTGGTGTCCCACAGGGCTCGGTCCTTGGCCCCTATTGTTTGGCATCTACTTCTCAGAAGTACAGGCCAACATGGGAGGACTTTGGCTGACAAAGTTTGCAGATGACTGCAAACTGGGCCATAGTGGAAAGGGCACCGGACACGGATATCCTGCAGAAGGGACTCACTGAAACAGATAGCTGGTGCCAGAGCCATGGCCTGAAGTTAAACGCCAAAAATGTATAGTCATACCCTTCGGGAAAAACAAGGTAACCCCAAGCTACCATATAGGTGGCAATCCACTAAGCACAGAAGAGGTTATCAGGGACCTGGGGACCCAGGTTGACAGTGGCCTTTCTTTTGACACTCACATTGCTAAAGTGGTTAGAAAGACCTTCTACATTGCCCACCTGATCATGAAGGGATTCACATCCAGATCTAGTGAGGTCATTGTTCCCTGTACTCTTCACTTATCAGACCAATGATCGAGTACAATGCCCCATTCGGGATGTATCTCACCCGACATCTGCAGCAATTGGAGAGACCCCAAAAGTTCCTCACCAAAAGGATAAAGGGACTCCAAAATCTGTCATATGCTGCCAGATTGAAGAAACTCCAGCTCTATTCAGTCGCATACCGTCTGCTCAGAGGTGACATGTGCCTGACATACAAGGCCATGTCCAACCCGGAATTAATGGACATGCTCCACCTCAAAAAATCCAAATCCACCAAAACCACTAGAGCAAGCGACTCAAACCTTAGCACGGATATAAATAGGACGTGCTGGAGGGATAGATTTATCACTCAGAGACTCCCTATGCTGTGGAATAAAATCCCGGTCCATGTGAGGCAGAGCACCTCGCTGACTCTGTTCAAGAGAAATCTAGACCTGTGGATGGGAGATCGTAGGTTTACCCCGGGAATCATCTCTGGGTCACTGCTGGACAGAGGCACAACAAACTAATGGGCACAGTATTTTTTCATATAAGGGGTGGCGTAAGCCACAATAATTTGGGCTAGGCTTATAAATGCCTTA
The DNA here is from genome assembly GCF_019279795.1 of Protopterus annectens. Lineage (NCBI taxonomy): Eukaryota > Metazoa > Chordata > Ceratodontiformes > Protopteridae > Protopterus > Protopterus annectens. The sequence goes on along the minus strand of NC_056743.1, from coordinate 1,716,702,835 downwards.
GGGCAGATAGCCTAGTATAAACCTATGAACCTATGAACCTATGAACCTAATTGAAAAATGCATGAATACAATTCACTTAATTGAAAAATGCCACCGAGTTCTGAAGAATTTCATGAGCACAGGCATAAAAGATAGGCAGAAGTGAGAAGCATCTAAACACATCCACACATGTATCACAAAAACTCTGATCCCCTCTTTGAAGACACAAATCCATTCCATAATATGAAATGAGTTGCTTGTTAATGACAACACTCTAATCTGCCTCACTCTAACTACAATTTCTGGTGACTCCTGGGCAAGTCTGTCAAGGCATGCGTTCTCCTGTTCAAATTTATTACTGTAACATTGTTCCCTGTTTTAAATAAGGCATTGATGACTCAAAGCTTCCTTACTCTTCTTCTCACAAGAATGCAGTTAAATACCTCATCCTCCTTACCCAGGAAAACAAGCTGCATTTACTTGTTTAATCAAAAACTCATCTTGCACACTTGTTTCTGATCTCAAAGGTTAATCCCCATAGCTTTAACCATTAAAGGGGCTTAGTTTTAATTTGTTTTTCTTCCTTTTTTGTCTGACCACTAATCTGCTTGGACTGTTTGACCTGTACATTATCTGCATCCACCATGCACACCTTCACTAATTGATAGGTGAGAGGAGGTGTATTAAGGCTCAGCTCCCCTTTTTGTTATTTAGTACCTTAAGCTCTCTCTGTGGATCTTCCTTCTACTCCAAGGAAGTCTTCCAAACCACCCCATCACGTATTAATGTGATTTTAACACCTACACCACCTTATTTTAGGAAAAGCTTAGAACACAATTTTCCAATATTTTCTCTTCCACCTTCACTGCTAGGTCTGTAAGGAGGTTTTCTTTTTTAATTTAATTTTATATGTTATGAAATATATTTTCTTTAATACTTTAAGTAATTGCTGTAACTGATGTTCAACATATGAGCAAGTCTCTTTCTTGTTTGTCTATTTTCTATGAATGTACACAAGCATGTTTATTGTTTTGAATTTTACGTCAGTTTATATTTTATCACAGTTTTAGGGTATTTACTAGATGGAAATCAGAACTGCAATAAGCTCTACTATCCATTATGTTTTTTTACTAATGCATTATTTTTAATTAGCTAATTTTTGTGCTTAGTTAGATAATAATAGTAACCAGGTTTTATAAAGGCCACATTGTTTTTATTAGTGTATACTACAGTTTAAATATATAATGTGAAGTTGTTAAATCTCGCCGTTTATTCTCACTGATGGGTTCGGAGCCGATCCTCAGCTCCAACACGGCCGATAGCAAAGCTCAAGGTTTGCCAGTAGCTTGAGACCAAGCCCATTATCATACAATGCACTGCTGGAATTACCCCAGATCTAGTTTGCCACGGCAAGAGAGATCTCGGTGATCCAGTCAGCTCATACCATATTTTGCTTAAATCGCAAGTTTAAAAACTTCTTTTTGATATATATTATTCTCTATTTAGTGTGTGTTTCTCATTAAAATACTATAGTTACAAGTAGGTTAGATTGTAGTAGATAGTGCCCTGTGTTGGCTTAGTTTCTTAGAGTGTTGGGCCTTTTGTTAGCCCTATTTAGATTTAACAAATTTCTTCTTGTTATTAGTATTTTTTTAGTGTGGGCCTAGTTAGCCCTGTATTTAACCTCTACAGGTTAATTTTGTGGTGTGCCTGTTTCAAACTTTGAACATGTCGGATGAGAGGGAAAAGTCTCATCCCAAATCGGGGTTTAAGAAATGTCCATATTGTGGACAGAAAATGTCCGTCACTGACGGGCATGTCCAATGTGTTTACTGTCTGGGGGATAAACACCTCCAAGACTCTTGCAGTATTTGCCACTCTTTTTCCTCTAGGGTACTCTTAGAGAGAAGGAGAACACTTATTGATAGGGGGTTGCTGCAGCATACTTTCTCTAAGGTGTTGGGTAGGCAGGAAGGTGCTAGCACTTCTTCAAAATCATCTAAATCTTCAGGAGATTCTAAAGTTGCTAAGAAGGCAAAAAGATTAGAGGGTACAGGGTCATCGGTTCAACAGTCCTCGGAACCGAGTGTCCCTTTGGTTCAGAGCCAGCTCCCAGACTTGGAGCTGGTCTCTGAGGTTCCCTCATCTCCTCTGTTCCAGTCAGCACCTTTGGTGCATTCCTCAAAGTCTTTGGTCAGCCTCTCAGATATGGCTATGGATCGGCTAGTGCAGAAGCTTCTACGGGCACCAGGACTTGCTAAATTGTTGTCGGCCCCGACCATTTCATCGGAGCCAAACACCATTGAACCGGGCTTGACTATTCCTCCTCCGAGCCGTACTGGACTCTCGGAGCCGAAGGAGCCCGAACCGATAGTTGTTGAACCTATGGAACTGCACCAGTGTTATCGGTTCCATTTACTCAGACGTCCTCGGCGCTGAACGAAGATGGTAGGAGCTGACACTCTCCTGTCTGGTCTGGGGAGGATAGTCGGACCGATTTGTCGGTGCCGACTCTTCCTCTTGGGGCTTCGGCTCGGATGAGCTCGGCTTCTACCTCGGGCTCAGAGCCCCTGGTTTCGGTGCCGGAGGATCGGATGGTCCTCCGGATCCATCTACCCCTTCTCATCAGAGCCATGGTGCTTTCAATGCCATGAGGAGAGTCCTGTCTCCTAAGACATCATCAGCATCAGTTTGGGCTTCCTTCTCCCCTCAAACACCTGTGTCCGCTTCTACATCTACCGGTCCCCCTAAGTGTAGAGACCCTGAGCCTCAAGTTGCCCCACAGGGTGCCCCCTGTTCTTCTGAGACATCCCCAGATCTCCCCACTGAGGAGGTACCCAGGAAGAGACTGTGCAAGAGGAGGCACTTGGACTCCTCACAGGAGTCTTTGACATCCGACACTGACTTGGATGAGTCAGAAGGGTCCCCTCCATCCCCCTCTGAGGATATCTCCTTTGCAGAGATATTAGAGATCCTGAGTCAGAGGGGCGATTGGCAGTCCAAAACCCCTACTGAGGATGAGTCACTGCTCTTGAAGGCTTTTGGGTCTCAACCTTCCACTTCTTGGGTGTGTCCACCTTACGATTAGCTCATGGAGCTGATGTCTCGTAAGGCGTGGCAGTCACAAAAGGCCATGGAACCTGTACCTCGGAAGATGGATAAGTTCATCTCTGCCCCAGTGGACAAAACCTTTTTGACCAAAGGAGTGCCTGTTGCTCCCATGGTGGTAGCTGCAGCCACCAAAAAGGAAGTGTCTGAAACATCCGCATCTATCCATCCTCATAACAGGGATTCTAGGATCATGGATAGATATGGGAAATGCATGTTTAGTTCAGTGACTTTTTCTCTGTGATCGCTGAACTATTTAACCCATTTCACGAGACTACAAAGAGATCTCCTGAAAGAGCTAGGAGATACTCTCCAGGGTACGGTAGCTGTAGAGGTTGCCGACAAAGTCAACACACAGCTCGCTACCCTAAACTCGGTTGTGAACTCATCCATGCCTCTCATATCTTATGTAGCTCTTGGTTCGAGTAGAGCCGCTAGTTCAGGCATTGCTCTGCTGAGACAAGCCTGGATGCATCTCTGTTCCTTTGCGGAGCCCTTTAAGTCTTCCTTTATCAACACCCCATTTGATGGCTCATCACTGTTTGGGCCTAAAGTAAAGGAAACTTTAACCAGGTGTGAGCAGGAAGGTAAGACCCTATCTGCCATTGGAGTCCGTTTTTCTACCCCTACTTGGCCCTATCCCAAGGGCCCTAAGGGCAGAAAAATGTGGTTCCAAAAAGCACAGGGAGCCTTTCAGGACACACGTGGAGAAACCCTCTCTAGAGGCAGAGGAGGGGGTTATAATGGAAAGTGCCGCCCACGCGGCAGATGGGGTCCGCAGCAACAGAGTGACAGAGGCCAGTTCTCTGGTCAGCCCTACCAGTGCTCCTGAAAGGAGGCCCATCTGTCCAGCTCTGCAGGCAGTCGGGGGTCACTTATCTTTGTACCCAGAAGCCTGGCTAAACATAACGTCATATACATGGGTACAAAACATCATTTCCAGAGGATATTTCATACCGTTCTCTTCCTCTCCCACTCCTGTAAACAGAATCCCAGATGTTCCACCCAGTCTCAGGGAACAAGCAATCACAGAGGTCCAAAAATTGCTAGAAAAAAAGAGTCATCCAACCAGCCCCAGCAGACCAAGTTGGATTTGGAACTTACTCAAGATTCTTTTTGGTACCAAAGAAAACGGGACTGGCGACCTATCTTGGACCTCAGCAGACTCAACCAATTTGTAAAGAAAGAGAAGTTCCGAATGGTCACGCTTCAGTCCATTCTTCCCTTCCTAGGGAAAGGCGATTGGATGTGCTCTATAGATCTCATGGACGCGTACTATCACATAAAAATGAACAGATGCTCCAGGGATCACATGTGTTTCCGGCTGGGAGCCAATCATTACCAGTTTTGAGCCCTGCCCTTCAGTCTCACTACAGCCCCCAGAGTGTTCACCAAATGCATGGCAGTGGTCACGGCTCATCCGAGGTGTCTAGGATTCCAGGTGTTTCCATACCTAGATGATTGGCTCCTCACCGCTACCACCAGGCATCAATGACTCAGGCAACATAATATACTGACACTCTGCCATCAATTAGGCATTACAATTAACTTTGAAAAGTTTGCCTTATCACCATCGCAGCATACCATTTTTATAGGAGCAGAGTTAGATACCTCAACCATCACTCTATGTCTTCCAATCGAAAGAGTCTCACTTCTTCACCAACACGTCAACTCACTGGTATCAAAGAACAAAGCTACAGCAGCAGAGTTCTTGAAGATGCTAGGTTTGATGGCGGCAGCAATCCTGGCTTTACCACTCACAAGGATGCATATGTGAATCCTTCAATGGCTCCTCTTCGCTCAGTGGTCTTACCAAAAGCTACCGATGCACCATATGATTCTCATCACAGATTCTTGCAAGAGAGACCTTCGGTGGTGGTTGACATCTCTTCATGTCACAATCGGAAGACCCTTTGTTCTCCCCCCCAGTAGCCACTGTGACCATGGACTCTTCCCTGATAGGGTGGGGGGGGTTTCAGGGAAAGACTGCTCAAGGCACATGGACGGATCAAGAGTCACATCTGCATATTAATGTTCTGGAGTTGAGAGCAGTACTTCTGGTGTTGCAGTACTTTCAGGACTCTCTTCCTCTAGGGACAATTGCAATTCAGACAGAAAACATGTCAGTGGTCTGGTACTTGAGCAAACAATGTGGAACCAAGTCTTACCCCCTTTGTCGAGAAGCCATCAGGGTATGGCAATGGGCTGTGTCATCCCACTGTTTTCTGATAGCAAAGGACATCCAGGGAAATCCAATGTGATAGCGGACAAGCTGAGCAGGGTAATACTGTTGCCTCATGAGTGGTCTCTCAACCAACGAGTTGCGGATTTGATTTTCCACAAATGGGGCCAGCCTTGCTGTGACCTCTTTGCCAGTCACATCAATACCAAATGCAGAAGCTACTCTGCCCTAATACCACCTCCAGGACATTCCCCAAGAGATGCACTCATACACGATTGGCCTCTGGGTCTCCTATATGCATTCCCACCTATTCCATTGATACCCAAGATTTTACAGAAAGCAAAATCACTGGGAAGGACAGTTATCCTCATAGCCTCCTACTGGCCTCGACAGATTTGGTTCTCCTTCCTTCACCATCATCTGCTGGAGGATCCATGGATCCTGGTCCCAGTTCTAGACCTTCTGACACACCCGTCAGGGAACCTCCATCCTTCACTGCAGTCCCTAAAGCTGACTGCTTGGCTAATCCACTTCCCCTAATTGCCAAGCTTCATTCACTCTCAGATGATACTTTTTTCTTCTCACAAGCCATCCACCAGGGAACTATACTGCAGTAAGTGGAACAGGTTCTCAATTTGGGCCAATATACAGAAAATTGACCCTTTCTGAGCTCCTCTATTGTCCATTTTAGAATTTTTGACAAAGATTTTTAAGGAAGGAGCAGCAGCTGCCATAGTTCAAGTCCAGTTAACCACAATATCAAATTTCCACCTTGGATTCGATGGGTTGAACGTTATGGGCCATAAGTTATCTAAGGCTTTTCTTAAAGGTGCTTTTCACATGAGACCTCCTGTCAAAATCCCTAATTCTCCCTGGAATTTGAATTTTATGCTGTCTCAAATAATTCTTCCCCCCTTCGAACCAGCATCTTCTTGTGATTTTAAATATTTGTCCTGGAAGACTATATTTCTAGTAGCCATTACTTCTGCCTGCAGAGTGTCAGAACTTTAAGCATTATCTATCAGACCTCCTTACATGATTTTCCATGCTGATAGAGTATCTCTCAGAACAAATCCCTCTTTTTGCCTAAAGTCTGTTCTGAATCCAGTATCAATCAGGTCATTGAGTTGCCAGTCTTTTTTCCTAACTATTCTAACAAATTGGAATACATGCTGCACAAACTTGATGTACACAGACAGCTCAGATTTTATCTTGATAGAACTAAGGATATTAGAAAATCAGATCAACTGTTCGTATCCTTTTTGGAGGCCAGAAAAGGTAATCCAGTGGGTAAAACAACCCTATCTAAATGGTTATCAGATTGTATATCCTTTTTTTATGCGAATGCAAACATGCCATTGACACACAAACCTTAGGCTCATTCTACCAGTGCTGTTTCTATGTCTTCTGCCTTTCAAGCTAAATTGCCCCTTGACAATATTTGTGCTGCAGCCACTTGGTCTAAGCCTCATACCTTTATCATGCATTACAAAGTTGATAAGGCTTCCAGGGACAGGTCTTCCTTTGGTTCCATGGTACTGAAGAACGTACTTCCATGAGCCACCCAAGATTGAGGGTGCTAGGGACGCTACCCATCAGTGAGAATAAATGCGAGATTTAACAACTTCACATAAAGAAGTTATGTACTCACCATAACGTTCCATGTGAGTTGTTTATCTTGCCTTTATTCTCACGTCCCTCCCTCCTTCCCTCTCCTGGCTGACAGTTGACTTAGAGGCTAGTACCATCCTGGTTTTTCAATACTTCTTCTTCCCCTTTGGGAAGTACTTCCTTGTAGAAAAAAAAAAAGGTATATATACTCGCAGCAAACAAGATCTGAGGTAATTCCAGCAGTGCATTGTGGGATAAGGGGCTTGGTCTTGAGCTACTGGAAAACCTTGAGCTTTGCTATAGGCCATGTTGGAGCCGAGGATCGGCTCCGAACCCATCAGTGAGAATAAAGGCGAGATAACTCACATGGAACGTTATGGTGAGTACATAACTTCGTTTTATGTCCTGTCTCCATTTAAAATTGCAGGTATTTTAAGTTCTGCATCTGTTTTTAAGCATTATGTCAATGTAACTTTTTTTTTCACTGAGAGGAATGTACTGTCCTTTATAACATCTATAATACAATTGGATTACTTCCCCATCTTTCCTTCCTCTTAGTCTAATTCCCTTCCTAAAAAAGTTATGTTCATAGGTTTATAGGTGTGTACCAGGCTAATGGCCTTGGGGCCTTTACAAGCCTAGCCCATAGAAGTGCCCTGGCATTGTGCTGCCCTTCGTTAGCTCCCAATACCTCTATCAAGTAGAGCCACTGGAGTGATCCCTGGGGTGAACGTTCTATTTCCCATCCACTCATCAAGATTTCTCTTGAAGAACGCTAGTGAGGTGCTCTGCTTGACATGTATGGGAAGTCTATTCCAGAGCATGGGCAGTCTCTGGGTTAGGTTCATATTTAGAGTTATTTCATAACACTTTCTCTTACTAATTTGCCTCCTTGACATTCTTACTGGCACTTGCTCTAGTTTTACCTGATGACTGCAAAGAGGGAATCTCTGGTTGGTCCTGACTCCACCTTTTAATTTACCAGCAATGCAAGTTATAACCTAAAGCAAGTAAAGACAGTTTCTGGCTGCTCCTGTGCAAGCCTGTTAAAGTATGTGCTCTCTTGTTGAAATTTATTACTGAAACATTATTCCATGTTTTAAATAAGGCATTAAGGACTCAAAGCTTCTTTACCTTTTGCCTTGGCAGAGTGTAGTTAAATAGCCCAACTTCCTTACCCAGAAAAATAGGCTGCATTTACTCAAGAGCCTGCGAGGGGACTTGTTAGCTTGTTTAATCAGAAACTCATCATGCACGCTTGTTTCAGATCATGAAAGTGAACACCCCTTGTCTTAACATTAAGGAAGGCTTAGTTATAGTTAGTTTTTATTCCTTTTTTGTCTGACCAGTACTTTGCTTGGGCTGTTTGACCTCAGTAGCCCTTGCATTCATCATGCACACCTTCATAAATTGATAACAGCTGGGGGAAGGTATGTTCTGCTTCACTTCCCTCTAACCCACAATTCCCCAGGCACCCGGCATTTCTAATTTATACACCCATGTCTCGCCCTTTGTCAATCCACTTCTGAACACCCATTAAAGGCACACAACATCACTAAACTCCCATTTTCTTACCCTCCTTAATTTAATATATCCCCACCCTAAACTTCCATTGTGTTTCACCACTGTCCACCCCTAAATAAAACTGCTAACAAATAACACATCATTCACAAACCCTTCACCTTCCCATAAACACTCCCTAGTCCTGTCCTAACATCATAAACTCCTGTCATTTACTTTCAGAGCTCCCTTCCTACCACTGCCCTCCACAATGCTTCTCTACCTCACCCTCTTATTCTCCCTCCCTCTAAGCCACTACACTGTACCATCAGTAACCCTATCTGCTCCTCCATCTCTCAACCTTCCCTTCATTATCCTATCACAAAGCCCCACAATCATCCACCTGAACCCCAAGACCCACCCCATTCTTTCACACACTCCATTTTTTATCTGTCATTCACACACAACTCCAGTTACATACTGTCTTTACCTCATATCCAGCAAACCTATCAAAACCCAGTAACCTCACATCGGACTTCCTAATCACCTCTACAAATTCAGTCCATCTTGCTCATACTTCTACTCGGAACTAACATTGAATTCAGTCTAAGTTCTTCCCACCAAACAACACTCACAACTTTCCCCCATACTTTATCCCTCTCCTGTGTATTAGTTAAAATCCAAAATATAATTACTAAACTTGACTAAATAAACATCTTTTTTATACCTTACTCCCCCTTAATATCATAGCTGTCACCAAAACATGACTTTGACAAACCAATTTTCATTACCTACTCCTTTCTTACAGATATGTCCAAAACTCAAGACCTGGGAAATAGTAAGGTGGGGGCACTCATTCTTTATAAAAAAAAAAACCTTAATCCAGCTATTGTTGCTCAAGTAAATACCCCCTTAGACACTGAACCCAAATGGAACCTTCTAAAACTTCCCTCCTGATAAAACAGTCACCTTCTAATAGCAACTACCTACTTCCCCCCTCTAACTTCTCCTAAAAAAAATAAATCCATAATTCTTACCTAACTTCCTCCAAGTATAAAAATATCATTATTCCAGGTAATTTTAACCTAAACTGCCTAGGTCACCTAAGAAATGACATTTCCAAATTCCTTGCCAATATCACCCTTATATGGTCAGTCAGTGACACAACCATCCAAATCTCTTAACTCACAACCGCTCCCTCTTGAATCCGCTCATTACTAAACCTACCATTATCTTCAAAATGTCTGTTCTTCCACCCTGATTTAGTGACCACTCCCCAATAACTCTCCAAAATATCCAACAGTCACCAAAACTGCACTCTCAAACTAGTTACCTTCAGACCCAGATCCAGCATCAATAAGAAGAACCTCAAAAAACACCTAGCAACTACTGACAGAACCCCAAATCAACTGCCATAGTTGTTATACATACTTCAACTTCAAGCCACTTCCCTATCACATAGTGCCTTTACTAATAAAATAAACCACCTGGCTAACTACTGAACTGAAAGTTCTGCTCAAATTTAATTACACTGTGTAGTCCTCATGGAGACAAAACACCTCACCAGAAAATTATCTTGTCTTTACATCTCTGTGTAACCTAGATAAGCAATGCATATGTAGGCACAAAACCAACTATTTCAAAGACAACTTACTCTGCGAGGCAAACCCAAATACTTCTAGCAGTAAAATGAATCTTCTCACAGGCTGAAAATCCACAGAACCCACCTTCTTCCCTATCACCGATCAGACCTCTCAAGGCTGACTGTCAACTTCTGACTTTCTCATGGAATTCAGCCATCCTAGTACCACAAAGTCTACCTTTCTCCCATCTCACCTAGCCTCCAACATTTTATCCACTTCTTCTGTTTTAAGAAAATTATTAGGAAAGACCTTGACCCCCTACTTGAAAACTTACCCTGGATGTAGCTCCTGGTGCAGTAACAGACTCCCCTGGTTCATCTCTTTGCAAAGACTTCATTACCACACCAATTCACCATATTTATAGCCTCTGCTTAACTCAAAATATAATGCCAGACATATGGGAAACTGCTCTTGCCAAATTCCTTCCCAAACAGCCTCAACTAGAAAATATCTCCCACTTCAACCCCATCTCCATCCTCACTACAACTGGGGGAAAGGGTCTAGACACTGGATCAAAAACTTATTTCATTGAATGGCCTTTACACTGAAAATGCCATTGATAGAAATCAGTTTTGTGGGGGGCTGTGCTCCCCCACCCCCCGTTAAATTTAAATATATATATATATATATATATATATATATATATATATATATATATATATATATATACAAACCCTGAGATCGCACTACAGTGAAGAAAGGGCAAATTTTCCGATCTTCACAATACTGTGATCTCACAAAACTGATTTCTATCAATGTCATCTTCAGTGTAAAAGCCATTCAATGAAATCAGTTTTCGATCCAGTGTCATAGACCCGGGGAAAATACTTGAAATAATAATCTACAACCAGCTGTCCACATACATCTAAGAAAATAAGCACAATGGTCACGTACAGATGAGATCCTTCTCAGCATGGTAAAGGAATCCTTTCAGGAACTCTCTTCATTGACCTTAACAAAGTTTTTGATCTTATTGACTACCTCCTGTTTCTTCACTCCCTTCAAGAAACTGGAGTTTGCACCAGCACAGTCATCTGGTTCCAAGATTTCTTAAGAAATAGGTATTTTGGAGTCAAAACTGGCTCATCCACATCACCTCTAGCACCCCTTACCAAAGGATTACCTCTGGGCTCCATACTGTTTTCAAAATGTTTTTATTCATTTTATAACACAATACCTTAACAGTATAGTAGCAAGAAAAAAACAGATAAACTATACACAACATCCATAACAATTAAAAAAGCATTAAACAAGAAAAAAGTTAATATTTCCCTAAAAGATTAGACAATTTTGTCCATGCAATTAAATGATGAGTTATGTTATTAGTTTTTGCTTTATAGTAGCAATCTTGTTTTTACAAATGCATTTCACAAGATGAATAAACTCAACTTTGAAGACAGGAGTAGCTTGAAATTTCCAAAAAGAAACATCTGTTTTGCTAAACTCATTTCTGGTAATTTTATAAATAGCAGATATGTATGAAGTATTCTTGGGTGAGCTATTAATTATTGTTGAGATAAAATCCAAGATTTTCAAGTTGCTCTTGTTGTATGCCTCTAATGAGGGTGTGAGCTTAGTATGTATAAAATCCTTACAAGTTTGGATGTCCAGCCAATTACAATTTTGCGGACTATATCTGCTGATCAAATAGTCTGCAGAACTTATTTTATTAGTTGAGAGAAATCAATTCCAATATAACAGGTCACCCTTCTTAAATTATAACATTGTTTGAGTATCAAAAGATGTCAAACATTCAATTGTGTAGGGAATAAGAATCATAATTATTAATAATTTCATAATTAATTTATTAGAAGCATAAGCTTTTTAAAAATCAATATTTGGTTTGTAAGAGGTGTAAGAATAAATTTTGACCTTTCACTTTCAATGTATGTTTTTAAAATCCATATAAAGATGTCTGTATGTATTTGAATATATGGTTCAAGCAATGTCCTATTACTATTAAGAAGTAAGGTTTCATGTATTGATTTCCAATATGATGTATAAGAAGTATTGTTCCAAAGCAACACCATGTTAATAAATGTGAAGTTTAAATAAAAATCTGTGTTTGGAAACCCTATACCACCTTCATCCCAGCTTGTGGTGTGCCAGAGAAGAGAAATTCTTGGTTTCTTTGGATACCAAAGGAAGTTAAGTAATAAGTTATTCATTTTCTGTTTAATAGCGGAATTATTAAAACTTAGCCAATGAATAAAATTTTAGGCAACAGTACCAGTTTAATTAAAGTTAGTCTGTCTTCAAATGTGAAGAGTCAGTTCCATCTGTCAAGTAAACTTATAATTGAGTTTATAAGTTATTGGTAATTAGATGTGAGTGATTTTTCTAATGGGTCTATATCAGAACGACGAAAGATAAAATGCTATAAGATTGACACATAAATGTCGATCTATGAAAAGAGTGAAGGATGGAAATGCCGAAAGACACAATGCTGAACGGATTTCCCTGGCCAGCAGGGTGATTGTGGGGATGAGGAAATATATCATTTTCCCCACTGTAGAGCGGTCTTGGAGTTGGTATATATAAGTAGGGGGGTGCGGGGGGTGCAGGGGGCTTGCCTCCCTGCAAAAACGTTTATAAAAGTGTTTTACATTATGTTTGTTTACTTTGGTTTTACTTACCTGTATGGCACTGTTGCTTCCGGGAATCTGTTCAGCATTGTGACTTTCGACGTTTCCATCCTTCGCTCTTTTTGTAGATAGTTTATGTGTCGATCTTATAGCGTTCGCCGATTTCAGCTTTTGTGCTTGTTAATATAGACCCTTTTTCATTACGTTCAGTAATGATACCTGGATATTTAATATGTGTGTCCTCCCAGTTTATGTCCCTTTTTGATCTAAGTTTCATAGTAATAGTTTATTCACTAGGAGTGCTTGTGTTTTACTGTGATTGAATTTTAGATCAGAGATGTTTGCAAAGAAGTCTAGATTATGTAATAGGTGATCCACTGAATTTTCAATATCATTAGAGGTTATTAATAGGTCATTAGCAAACAGTTATATCTTGGGGGGTAATTTGTCTGGCACTTTATATCCTTTAATGTTGTCATTATTTTTAATACAATTTGCAAGAGGCTAAATTGCTACAGCAAAGAGTAATGGGAAGAGGTGGCACCCCTGTTTAGTACCTCTTACTATTTTGAATGGGCTAGATAGATAAGAGCCAATCATTACATTGACTATAGAGTTTTCATATAGTTTTTTAATTAGTCCTATAATGTTTGGGGAGATATTTTATTTTTGCAGAGCTTTAAACAGATATGGCCAACTTAGGGAATCAAAAGCTTTATCTATATCAAGGCTTAAAATAGAAAGCTCATTTTTTTTTCTTGATGGTAAGTTTATTAAGGAAAGTAATCTAATCACATTGCCTTGTACTTTCCTGTTTTTGATAAACCCAGTTTGGCCTTCATGAATTAATACTGGAAGAATATTGTTTAATCTGTCTACTAAGGTAGACATAAATAAATTGTAATCAATGTTAAGTAAAAATGGCCTGTATGAAGTACAAAGGTCAGGCTCTTTATTTCGTTGTAAGATGGAGAGAGAGGATATCTCCATGAGGGAGGGATGTTTGCTGTAGTTTTAACTTCTTGGAATGCATTGAGTAAGATTTTCAAGATGTTATTAAGTAGGAGCTTGTAAAATTCTGGAATTAACCCATTAAACTGGTGCCTTTTTTGTCTTAAGATTTTTGTGTTTCTTTACTTCTTTAAATGAATTATTAATATTGTGTTTGGATAACTTCTTTTGAATATTATTAACAAGAAAGTTGTCTATACTTTTGTTATCGCTTGTAGATGATTGATTATTATTAATATTCTTGTAATGGTTTTTAAAGCATAATAAGATATTTTTTAGATCTGTAGCTTTGATAGTCTTAATATTTCTAGTATATATTATTTCTCTTATATGACTTTTTTCATTTAGATGTTTAGACATAATCATAGTCCTATACTCTTGGGGTTAATTGAGTAGGATTGTAATCTGTTTTTTTCCAGAATTATTGATATTTTATGCTGCATGATATCCTGCTATTCCTTGTTTAGTTTACATATGTCAGCAAATGCAGATTTTTCATTTGTTGTTTTAGTTTTAGTTCATCAATTTCTTTTTGTATATCTACCAGTTTTTATCCCACTCTTTCCTTTTATTTATATACCAACTTTTGACTTTACCATGTAAGACTATGTTTAAAGTGTTCCATTGGATAATATCTGGAAACCTCTCCATTATTACTGACATCTAGGTAAGTTTTATTTCATCTAGGAACCATTCTTTAAATCATTGTACTGTTACTAGATAAGCAGGTATTCTGGCAGAAGTTTAAGGGGTACATTGAAGGTGACAGCATTGTGGTCAGACACAGGGCATGATGTCAGCACTGCATTATCAATTTTGCCCAATAAAGAACTGGTTACAAAGATTTTGTCTTTTTTGGTCTGCGTGCCAAATCTGTAAGACTAGTGAGAATATTTCAGGGAAGACAACGTTTTATACCATCAATGTCAACTAGGTTTCTGTCTTTTATATAATTGTCCAAGTGTTTGGCAACCGGGGGCATCTTGAAAGGTTTAGAACTTGTAGTATCAGAGGACAGAATACAATTAAAATCACCTGCTAACAGTAACTCACCTTTAGACTTTAATGTTATGCTATTTAAATGTTTTTTCACAGTTTTAGTCCCAATACCTGGTATCCAGTAGGTGTTTACAAAAGTGTACATCTTTTTATCTAGTTTTAATATGACAAAAGCAAGCATACCATCATTGCTCGAATATGAGTCAACTATTTCTGGAATTCTCATTGATTTTCTCTGTAAAATTAGGACACCTCTTCTCTTGTGGTTATAGTTTGAACTTATCAAAATCTTACAGTCTTTAAAAGTTAATTTGTTTAGCTCTTCTGTTACTAAGTGAGATTCCTGAATGAATGCAAAATCTGCTTTATGTACCATTAAATATTTGTGGACACTAATCCTTTTCATGGGGTTGTTCAACCCATTGACATTAATAGACATGATGTTAAATGTTAACACTTGATGGAGACAGCTATTATAAGTAAAACTGAAAAGTGCTTTCCTTGATTTATTATGACAAATACAATTTCTAAAACTGTTATGGACAATTTAAAAACTCTAAATTTGAAAACAAAAAAAATTACATTTTAACAACTTTCTGCATGGATAAACCAAATCCAGGCTTACTATATGGCTCATAGAAGCCACAAACTAACCCTCTCATGACATCTAGTGGAAAGTCCTAGCAAATGCAGGTTAATAGCAAGCAGAAGGGAAACTGCATTTACATTAAAAACATACAAAAGGAGAAATTCAGTTTAATATACTATGTATGCATGAACTAAGAACATGAATCTGTTTACAGTATCTTAATTTTTTTATCTAAACAGCCTAAATAAGATAAATTGATTAATCCTAATAAATATTTATTCCTATGAGTAAATACAGGACTAAAATGTCATTAAAACAGAGAAAAAAGAAAAAAAATGCATTTAAAATTGTCAATGTCAGAAACATATTTATAATTTTTATTTAAATATAAATGTAGTTCAGATTAAAAAAAACACTATTTACAGTAAAACATATGCTTATAAGAGTTTTTAGATAAAAATAATTGCTAAATGAATGAAAACACAGTTCAAAATTATCATTCTTGAATCTGATTGGCTGTTAGAGTTCAGTGAAGAGAAACAGGTTAAAAGGTCATGTCTACTTCCTGAAAGACATCACAGATTGTTCCCCATGAGTCTGGGAGCTAACTGAAGCCTTTAGAAGCTTCTGCTTGTCACAAAAGTTGTCAAAATCCATCCATAAAGTAAGTAGGTGGGAATTTTCTAGTAAAATGAAGCTTTTAAGTATAAAAACACTCACAGATGTTAATACCAGCCACAAGCAATGTAAAAAAAGCTGTTTTTGAAGCAATAACTTATAAAATGGTGAATATTTAAAATAAAAGCTCCAAATTACCAACCATACAAATCTATAAGATATATTAGTTAAATGGAGCACATTGCAGAAGTTCAGTTAAGTAGTAAATGTATTTATAATAATAAAATGTCAGCACTTTCTTTTTAAATACTTAAAAGCAACACAGTAAGCATTTCTCTCTCCTGCAGTGATTAAATACTATGACACAGGGATGTCAGGAGGCATACGTACTGTACTGATTTCAGTACAACTTGTAGAAGGGGGGTAGCATTTTAAATTGTCTTTATTTTCATGCTTTACTGCACGATGACGTCAGCGCACTTTAGGCAGCCAGTCGGAATGGAGCTCCAAATGCTTTCCGAGCGGGAGCGGAAGGTAGCGTTTTAAATTTTCTTTTTTGATTCTCGAGCTGGTCTCACGTCATGGAGAGGAGGATTCCCGAGCTGGTCTCACTTCATGCAGGGTTGGTGAGTACTTTCATGGAGGGTTGGTGAGTACTATGAAGTGTGTGTGTCGGAATGGAGCTGGTAGTGTTTTAAACTTTCTCGGAATGGAGCTGGTAGCGTTTTAAACTTTCTTTTTTGATTCCCGAGTTGGTGTGTGTGTGTGTGTGTGTGTGTGTGTGTGTGTGTGTGTGTGTGTGTGTGTGAGCCAAGAAATATAAAAGAATGAGGTAAAGCAGAGAACCATAAACAAATGATACACAAAAACAGACTCTGCAATGCTGAGTGTTCATCAGTACATAACACACATCTAAAATCGCTATTTAAATAGTAAAATGTGTATAATAACATGAAGCTATACAGCCAATAAATCCTCACAAGTAATAAAACAATTAACACAAAATTATCTAAAGCACAGTTGTTTGCGTTTAAGAACTGGCTTTAAAGAGACCATTTTATTAATACCTGGTGTTTGTTTAGCTTGAACCATAGAGAATATGAATGGGTTCTGTGTGTACTGATAAAGGATTTTATCCGAAAACTCTGCATTTTGTTAAAGACACTCAGTGCTGCTCAGTTAATTTGTTTTTTTTTTTTTTTTTGTTTCTTATCTATGAGTCAACCAGCAATTCAATGAGTTATGCAGAGATTTATGCCTGTTCTGAGAGTGTGTCAACAATAACTGAGTGAGATATTGTATGAAACACCTTGGCTAAGTCAAGGTGTGCAGTATGCATCATTTACTCTCATCTATAACCTTGCTGACCCTCTCAAAGAAGTCTTCCAGATTGAATAGGTAAGACCTTCCCTTAACAAAGCCAAACAGGGATGGGTCCAGTATCATCTGTAGGTTGCCAGTGTCCTTGTTGGTCATTTCATTGATAATTCATCTCATAGCTTTGCATTTTAGACATGCAGCTGATAAGCCTACCATTATGAAGAAAGATGATTGTTGCAGCCCTCCATTCTCCAACAGGATGGACCAGTAATAGCATATAAAGTTCATTTCCAAAAAAAAAAAAAAAGCCTGACCATGTACCATGTACATAACAAATGTTTTAATAGAATCTGCTCTAACTGTTATGATCCTTCAGAATTAAATATAGACAATTCTATTTTGCAATAATTCAGCTATAAAATGTAGATTTATTTTGGGGGGGAGGGGGGCAGGTGGTAACATCTAGAACTTGGCATATAATAACAAAATAGAAAGACTGAAACAGTTTTTCTTCAGTGATGGACATCCTCTAGGATTGGATCTATACGCCTAACTGGCCTCCTTGTTGCAGCTCTATTTACCAGCTGTATCCAGTTATGAAATGCTACATCAAACATAGGTTCATAGGTTCATACTAGGCTATCTGCCCGAGGGCATTTATAAGCCTAACCCATCGTTTTGTGGCTTACGCCACCCCTTTAGTATGGGGAACTATACCCATTATTTTGCTGTGCCTCTGTCGAGCAGTGACACTGAGGTAATTCCTGGGGTATATCTGCGATCTCCCATCCATTGGTCAAGATTTCTCTTGAACAAGGCCAGCGAGGTGCTCTGCCTCACATGTACCGGGATTTTGTTCCACAGCATAGGGAGTCTTTGGGTGATGAATCTATCCCTCCAGCACGTCCTATTAATAGCTGTGTCAAGGTTTAAGTCTCCGCCTTGTGGCTCTGATGGATCTAGATTTTTGAGGTGAAGCATATTCATCAAATCTGGGTTTGACATGGCCTTGTATGTTAGGCAAAGGTCACCTCTGAGCAGCGTAAGCGACTGAATAGAGCTGGAGTTCTTTCAGTCGGGCAGCATAGGACAGATTTTGAGACCCTTTATCCTTTTGGTGAGGAACTTTGTGGCCTCTCCAGCTGCTGCAAGTGTCGGGTCAGATACATTCGAATGGGGCATTGTACTCAATCATTGGTCTGATGAGTGATGAGTAAAGGAGACTATGACCTCCCTTGATCTAGATGAGAATCCCTTCATGATAAGGTGGGCAATGTAGAAGGACTTCCTAACTACTTTAGCTACATGGGTGTCGAATGACAGACTACTATCAACCTGGGTCCCCAGGTCCCTGATAACTTCTTCTGTGCTCAGTGGATTGCCACCTATTTGGTAGCTAGGGTAACCTTGTTTTTCCCAAGGGTATGACTATGCATTTTTGGCATTTAACTTTAGGCCGTGGCTCTGGCACCAGTTATCCATTTCTGTGAGACCCTTCTGAAGGATATCTGTGTCAGATGTGTTTTCTACTATGGCGCCCAGTTTGCAGTCATCTGCAAACTTTGTCAGCCATAACCCTCCTGTGTTTGCTTGTACTTGAAAAGTAGATGCCAAACAAGAGTGGGCCCAGGACTGAGCCCTGTGGGACACCACTTGTGACAGGCTTTGAGTCTGACATGGCGCCAGCAACTCTGACCCTGTGGGTTCTGTCACTCAGCCAGTTTGCAACCCATCTTGTGATGTATGGGTTAACATTTAAGCTGATGAGTTTTTCAATGATACCCGAGTGGGGTATTGTATCAAGGCCTTAGCCAGATCGAGGTAGGCTGTATGGACTGCCTTTCCCTCATCAATGGCTTTGGTGACTGTTTCAAAAAGTCAACCAAGTTTAAAAGGCATGATCTGCCTTTGACAAAGCCAAACTGGGTTGGATCCAAAGTCTGCAAATTCCTATGTCTTTATTTATGAGGTCCATTATGATCCTCTCCATGGCTTTGCAGATAAGGCTTGTCAAGCTAATGGGCCGGTAATTTCCAGGGTCTGTGGAGGCACCGCCTTTGTGAAGTGGGACCACAGTTGCAGTGCGCCACTCCTGGGTACGTATCCAGAGGTAAGACTTTGATTAAACAGCTGTCCTAGCTGTGGGTTTAATTCCTCATTGAGTTCGTGGAGCACACAGCCGGGGACACCATCGGGTCCCATGGATGCTGTGTTTTTGCTTTGGAGAGAGCAGTTCTCACTTGGGCGCTGGAGATGTTTGGGGGCTGCACTCATTTGGTATAGATATCTCTCCTTTGGGGATGGGGAGAAGTTTGCACTGAACCTGTCAGCCAGTATGTTGGCAATGTCTGTAGGATCAGTAATCTTCACATCATTTTGAACTAGTTCTGAGCATATCTGGGAGTTTCCTCCTAGGTTTCTAACATAGCTAAAGAAGGCCTTATGATTGTCTTTTGAGTCTTTAGCTATTTTTCTCTCGAAATTTGCTTTGGATGATTTTATGAGAGCTCTTAGTTTTTACTTATAGTGATCAAGGGTGTCTTACCTTTTAAGGATTTTGCTCTATCTTGTAGTAGCTTCCTCCTTTTGTTGTAGAGTTTGTTTATGGCTGGGGTCCACCAGACTGGACGCTTGCCTTTGGTACAAAGAGTCTTTGTTTTGCTTGGGATTGCCTTATCCATGCAGTCCTGCAGGTGCTGGTAGAAGGCGTTTGTAAGTGATTCAGCGGCTTGAGTATTGTTTTCCGGCTCGGGGCCTGAAAGGAGACCACACTAGTCTTTAGAAGTGTGAAGTCGGCTTTTGAGAAGTTCTTTACTGTGGTCTTTTTATTTCAGGTGGGGTGGGATGAGGACCTCCAGCGAGATTAGTTTGTGATCTGATCTCACCAGTGAGGGTATACTTCCGGTGTTGAACATTGTGCTCCCATGTTCGTGATGATGAGATCAAGTATGTTATCTCCTCTTGTGGGGATGGTGACTAGTTGTTCCATGGCATTTGAGTTTATGAATTCCAGGAACTTTTGGGCTAGGGTGTTTGGGCTTGAGTAGTGTTCCCAGTCTATATTAGGGTAATTGAAGTCACCTAGTATGATGGTGTTTGGTGATACATTTATCCCCTCTAGTGTTTTCAGGAAGGCCATGTGAGTTTCCTGAGTTTGTGAGGGTGGCCTGTAACATGCTACAATTTGCAGAGCAGTCTTGCCTATGGTTAATTGCACCTGGATGGTCTCCGATGCATCGTGCGTTGCCACCAGTCTTGAGGTGTGGGTGTCCTTGATGAATATGGATACCCCCCCTCCTTTCTTGGTATTGTCCGGATTTTGGGGCCGGGACGCATGACATGTGCTTGGATAATGGACAGCATGCATTAAATAACAGGTTATTATTTATTTATTTACATTTGTTAACTGGGTAGTGTCCGACTGGGGCAGAAACATGTTTTCAGTGGAGACCCGGGGAGAAAAGCTCCAGAACAGTACAAAAATTAATTAAAGTTACAGTACAGGTTAACAGGAACACCAAATATCTAAAGTATGTTAAAAAATATGTTTCGCAATCACAGGAATATTAGAAGGAATAGCAAACTATACATAGTAAGTAAAAATAAGTTAAGCACAAATATAAAAAAGGTAGTTAACATGTACATTATACAAACGAGCAAATATCCAAGAAATGAAAAATAAGCAGAAAAAAGGATCTCTCCTGCACTAGAAGAGAAATAAAATAGAATGAAGACAACTAACCAGGAGGAAGACAGGGTACAAATCCACTTAGCATTTAGATAATCTTTCACAGTAGTTTTACATGTGGACAGGTTTGGAATATGTAAGATGTGATGAGGAAGATTATTCAAGTCCTTGGCTATTTTATAGGAGTAGTGGGAGTTGCCACGATAGCTATGAGACAGGGATACATTTAGCATTATTTTAGTGGATGACCTTAGGAGCCTGCAGTTAGTGTGTGTGTGTGTGTGTGTGTGTGTGTGTGAGAAAATGCCCCAGATGGGATGTTGTACTGGTGTGATTACTCATGGTGGTGTGGTAGGGAATACCTCAGGCTTGAACCCTGTACCTTGTATGCAGGTGTTAAAGACCTGAATTCCCTACCCACCACCATTTGGAAAAAAAAATGCAGATTTTTGCCTCATATTTGATCTGATCAATATCTGTATGTATCTGTGGTTTTTAAATATTGCAATGCCTGAAATTTGATGGCGCAGTGGTAGCAACGTAGCATTGATGCCTCACAGCTGTAGGTTCTTGGGTTTGGTTCTTGCCTGGGGTGCCTTCTTTGTGTGTGTGTGTGTGGGGGGGTCTGTATCTTCTCCCTGTGTTTGTGTGGGTTTGCTTTTGTGTCCTCCCATGTTACAAAGACATGTCTGCAGTATTTTTTCCTGGGCCTCTGCTGAGAATTGTGTTTTTTTTTTTTTGTTCCAAGTCAGACTGTCCTGATTAACAAATTGACAGGCATTTAAATTTCAGACTTCAGGTTTCTGAATGTTTACTTCCTTACATATTTGATGGTGCAGTGGCAGTATTGTTGCCTCACAGCTGTAGGTTTTCTGGTTTGATTCTTGGCTGGGGTGCCTTCTGTGTGGAGTCTGCATCTTATCCCTGTGTTTGTGACATAGTAAAACAACTTTTATTCTAGCAATAAATATATACTAACACAACCTTTTTATAGCAATTTTTAAGTTTATGACTATTTGAAATTTGTCCTTATTTTTGGGACTGTAATACCCTGTTATTGGCTTTGTCCAGGTTTTTTTGTGCTAAGGTTGACAGCTATGGCAAGAACTGAATTCACTGAATATGTTTGAGGGCTGTATTCCCTCATTACTGGGTTTGTCCAGGTGTTTTGTGCTAAGAGGTTGACAGCTATGGTGAGAAATGAATTCATTAAATGATAGCCATTTAAGTTTCAGTCTTCCTCTCTTTCACAAAGCAGGTGATTTGGCATAGTGGTATGTTGTTCTGACTATTTTGCACAGTGACCTTGGCTGTAAAATGTATGATGGTAACACAGCATTTTATTCTAGCAGCTTTCCAAGATTATACAAGCAATGTTTAATGTGTTCCTGTTTTTTGCCCTTTTGACCCACCCCAATAAATTTGGCTTTTTCCAGACTTCTTGTGCTGCGAAGTTGAGTATTGCGTAGATTTTACAAGGAACTGAGAGCTGCAGGGGAAGAGAAGTTTAATGCTGATTATGCTAAATCACCTCACATTGCTAGTAGCACAAAATGTTGTGTATTTGCTTTTAATGCAGAAGGTTGTTGGTTCTACTCCCATAAGGGGTGAATGCTGCTGTACTGAAAGTTAAGACACTAACTATGAGCCTGTTATCAGTTTGACATCCATTTCCTATTGCAATATTGCTAGCTTATTATTAATGTAATTTAGGCAATTTATTCCTCAGGGGCATCAGACACTATTTTTCGGTGAAGTCATGAAATATAAAGGTGATTGCTAGCAGCAACCTCTTCATTAGTTAGATTTATTTAACGTGGAATTATTTAGATTACTTTTTTTACTACTTCAGAGATTGTGCATATTATTTACTGATAATGGTGGACTGTAGAAGTTTGACTAGACTTTTATGATGGAAATGTTCTGAATTGGGCAGTTTTGTTTCATTGTTTACTGGAAAAATGTTCAAAGCAATAGGAAGGTGTATCAAAGAGCACATGTATGTTTCATATGCAAGGGGCCTATGATTTAAAAGCAGCCCAGAATTCATTTTTATCTGCCACGGGTAAAATGTATTTTTCTTTGAATGTGGGTTTTAATGTTGTTTCAATGAATGTGAGTTTCAAGGGCAGAGAAGTTTTAATGCCAAGTTTGTTTAGCAGATGTCTTAGTGTTTGTGCTGTAAAATGCAAAATAAAACTTTCAAATGAAGTTCAAATCATCATAGAAGTAAATCAGTATGCACATTAGTGTTTATGGTAAATGGAGTGAAATAGCAAAGTAATGGATCATTGGAATGGCTGCAGGGGAGGCTCCATTCGACCATGGTTTTGTGAGGGGGAAGGGCGGCAAACAGCCCCAGCTGAACTATACCTCCCAACTGTCCAGATTTTCAAAGAATGAATAGATTTTTTGCTTCTTATTTTTGGTTTGTTCCTCAATTTGTGGTTTTCTGGCAAATGATTTAGGAATTAAGTCACTAAATAATGACACACTGGTTTCAGACTTTATAACCTTCAGAAAAATGCATGCTAAAATAAGACCTGTTCTATCAACTGTCCCAGTTTATACAAGAGCAATTTTTAGTACTGTTTATATGTTCCCTCAATATATTTGGCCTTGTCCAGATTTATTGCATTAACAGGTTGAGAGGTACATGCAAATTGCTTTATAGAATTAGGCATAGCCAATCCTCATCTGTCCCTGATTTTGGCTCAAAATGTTGCTCTTCCCCTAATGATCCCTCCACAAAATATCAATTTTGGAAGAAAACATAGAGGGTTTACTTTACTTTTATAAATAACTGTAATGATCAGAGTTATACATTACTTTTATTTCAGAAATGCATGTAGATTCTCTAATTTTGTCATCTGCTCTAAGTTAACTGTGCTCATATTAAAATGGTGTCCCTCCTTTGACAGGTTCCCAGCTGTATTGTCTGGCAATTTTATATTTTTGCATCACATTTTGGTCTGTTTTTCATAAAATTGCAGTTTTCTGGCAAATTAGTGGCAAATTGTTAAAGACTGAAGTTAGAAAATAATGCAGACATTTCAGTTTCAGATTTCATACCTTTCAGAAAATTCGTACTGATGCAAGACCTACTACTATTCTATTATCTTTCTAAGTTTATAAGAGCAATATTTAAAAAAAATGTCCTTATTTTTGGGTCTTTGCCTCAGTTTTATTTATGAGTTTGTTGCTGTAAGAGGTTGAGAGGTTGTGTATGTGTGTGTGTGGTAGGTAGCATACCTCTCAACTGTCCAAATTTTGCAGAATGTCCAGATTTTTGCCCCATATTTTTTGTCTGTTCCTCATACATTTTGTGATTTTCTAGAAAATCATTGAAGGCTGAAATTGCTAAATAATGACAGACATTTGAGCTTCAGACTTCATGTCCTTTAGAAAAATTCATACTAGCACAAATCCTGTTATTCTAGCAACTTTCTAAGTTCACGAGAACATTATTTAATATCTGTCCCTGTTTATTTTAGGCTTTGTCCATATTTCTTGCACTAAGAGGTAGGTAGGGTGTGTGTGTGAATGAAACATCCTAGTTAGTGGTAGCAGGTGGTTAGTAATTTACTCAAGCTCAAAACCTGTACCTTAGTTACAGAAAACAAAAGCATGAAGTCTCTACCCCAACTACCATGCTGCATTTTTCAAAGAACTGACATTTCAGGTTAATTTTCAATTCAAGGAACCGAGTTTGAGTGAATTTATATTATATTACTGAAGAGGCATTACAGCGAATGCCTCTTCATCGACACTAAAAGAGAGAACCGTGAATTACGAGAATGGCCGTAGCTTGGCTGGGGAGGGGGGTAGCAGTTTGAGAGCTGTCAGTACAAATTTGAAAATCCTAGCTACACCCCTGCTATGACACTATGGCCAAAACAGAAAGGGAAGGCATATGCATGAAAAAATAAGTATACGGTATAAAGGAAATATATATATATATATATGGAATGAGTGAGTGATTTTATGCCATCTCACTAGTGCTATGTATGTAAAGAGATAAAAGTATAAAATAATAGTTTGCAGTTGGAAGAGATTTTGGTTAACTTGAATTTTGAGTACTATATATTATTTATAAAGTTAGAAAAGTTGTGGAAAAGATAACAGGAAGTTACATTACCTTCTGTGTATGATTCCACATTATTTAAAAGGGAGAAAACAAGAACTTGCATGAAATGTGAAGTTATGTATAATCATTTATCTCTGGGTTTCATTTTTTTTTTAATTGTCCACTCACCTTTTGAAGCTTGTCTTTTTAAGTTCATTGAAGAATCCATGGGTTCAGGTTAACTTAAAAAGTTCTTTTTTTTGGACAAATGTGGATGCTTCTTCGAGAGAGTCAAACGTTTTCTTTCCTTCTGGCAGGAATAGTCTTATTGTTGCTGGAAATATGAGTTGTACTTTGATTCCTTCCTTTTTTAGTGATTTTATTAAAGGGACACATGCTCTTCTTTTGGACATTACAAGGGGTGAAAAGTTGTTGTCAAACTGGATAGTTTGCTTACCAATTTTTAATGCAGCAAGAGACCTGGCAGTTTTTAAACCAATGTCTTTGTCTTGAGTGGAGATGAATTTTGCAATAATAGATCCTGGACAGTTGTTTTTACTGGATACAGAAGTTGTAGTTAAAGACCTTGTGCCCTTTCTATCCTGAAGGATAGTGTTTCAGGTAGGATTAGGATTTTAGGAATCGAAGAAGTCAGAAAATTAATCATATTGTCCCCCTCCATCTGCTCTGGGATGCCATAGATTCTTATGTTGCTTCTTCTAGTTCTATTCTCAATGTCGTCTTTTTTTTCAGTGAGTCTGGTGTTTTCTTGAAGATGAAAGTCTATGTTTTTCTCTCTTTCTGTTAACCTGTAGTCTATATCTGTTACAGAATCTTCTAAAGCAGCAATCTGGGCATTTGCTGTTTAAGGACTTCATCCACTTGTAAGTTTAATTTGTCAATTTTGCCCACCAAGTCTTGAACTGTAGTAAGGATTGCCTGTATTTCTTTCTTCATTGCAGTTTCTTGCTGAGAAAACTTGGAGCTGCTCATCTTCCTTTGTGAATGTAGTTTCAATGTCCCTTCAATTAGAAAGTTTGACAGGAAAATATGAAAAGTTTAGCTTAAAAATTAGACCAACTTGTAGCTTTCATCTTCCAGAGTCTGATAATCTGATTTTAGTAGTTTCAAGTCTTTGTTTGTGAAACTGAATAAAACAATCCTGTCAGGAAAAAATTGAAGCCTGCAGAGCCCAAGAACTCTGCTGCTTTCAGCTTGATTAGGTCACCATACTCATCCCACTGTTGTTTTCAGTCTCTCTATCATCCCTAACATTTGGATCACTCTATAAGCAGATGACATATGTATCCTTCGATGAAGTCCATCACACTCAGCTATTTAAAGCCAGCTTCTATCTGATCTACTAGCTTAATTCTTGGCTAAACAACCATAAGTTATTCCCAAACCCTCTAAAACGTATGATTGTGGACCCTTACAAAAGCTGACAACACTCCTAAAAGTCTCATCATAGTAGATCTCAACGGTGCTCACATAGAAACAATCATGTCCTTTAACTCCCTGAGTTTATGGCTGGAGGAGTTACTTAACTTTCATAATCACATGGAAAACACCAGGAAAAAGATTAATTATATTTTATTTTGTTCTTTTAAAATGTTTCCTTTTTTCTCCAGGCCAGTTAGAGGTGCAATAGGCAAATGAGTCCTCCTTTCTTAACATTAATATGGGCTCCCCATTATATCTGTAACCTCTAAAAAAATCATCCACTCTACAGTCCATTGACAACAAAAAATGTCTAACTCATTTCCACCTCCCCCCTGCAACACACACACTCTTCAGGAACAGCAATGCACCACTTCTCCAAAACTAAATGGCTGCCAGTCTTGTACAGAATTGAACTTCTCCTAGGGTCTTGTCTTTTCAAACTACTTCAACAAAGTGCCTTCTCACCTCTTGTTGCCAAACTCCTTAATAAATAGACCGATAACAACCTCCGTAACCTCTCCCAATGAACTCTCTCACTCCGGACCCCCAAACTTAAACACACTGAATCTACCAGTCCTTCTCCATGCTTGTACCCAAACACTAGAAATCCCTCACCCTCACCTAAAAGAAATCTCCTCTTTCCCCACTTTTAGAGCACAACTGAAGACATCACCATCAAAAATCTGACTGCAAGTGCTTTTCTACTTGACTCATCACCCAACTCCTCCCTCACCTATATCACTTCTACTTTGACCTTCTGTTCACAACTACTGCTTACCTCCCATATTTACTACTTAAATTAATCCATATTTGTTTTACTACTCTATTAATGATATTTGCTCATTGTTTCAATTGTCTTCGGGGTTCTCTGCCTTCTAAGATTACTCCATGTTTGTGAATTAGTTCCTATTTTTGTTTTTATGAATTTCTTAACCTGGGACATACCTGCAAATGGTCTATTTTGATCAGTATAGTAACCTGGCAAACAAATTAAATAAATAAAATAAACAGTTGAAATACATGGTTCACCTTTAGAGAGTCAGTAAAACTGAATAGTGCTACTAAACCTGTTACACAGTACCAAACATGTTTGAGAACTAGACTGCATACAACACATCAGGATGTACAACATATAGAATTGTACTATTAAAGGCCAACAGGTTGCATAGCAGCCAGTTAAGGTCATAGCATACATAAAAGCTTTTATTTTTCACAGGTCGAACATTATAAATGAATTAAGAGATCGGTGCTGCTAAGGTCTGTATATCATCATTGTGTCATATAAATAAAGGCAGTATAATTTATAGTAACTGATGCACCTTGACATATTAAATGTCAACATCTGCAGACAGTAAAGGCCCTTGTTTACAGAAAGTTCTGATGAACCAGGAAGAGGCAGTTTGTAAGAAATGAAGTTTGTAGTAGAAAATGATAAGAACAATTTGTTCTAGACTGGGTGAACGATTGGGGTGGGTCTCTGATGAGGCCAATCGACAATTTCTTATTCACTGCTACAGAAGCACCAATCATTTTAAGGTGCTTACTATAACACAGATAACTCAGAGGACCTAGGTTAGCTGAAGTCAGACTCTAAAGAGGAGAAACAATTTATGTCACTAGTTGACAAGATAGGAAGGCAAAGTAATTGGCAAGGTTAAAGTTACCTCAAAACATGTGCATCTACTTTTTTGTTGTACATGTGCAATTAGAGAGGATTTGAAACTTGGAAGAGTACTAGAATTGTTTATGTCAAGGTATAGCATTCTACTGGCTAGATGCTATAGTGTCTAATGTTGAATCCCTAGAGGCTTTTGGTGAATTCAGGATGTTTAG
This sequence comes from Protopterus annectens, assembly GCF_019279795.1. Taxonomy (NCBI): domain Eukaryota; kingdom Metazoa; phylum Chordata; order Ceratodontiformes; family Protopteridae; genus Protopterus; species Protopterus annectens. The sequence continues at coordinate 1,716,674,660 of NC_056743.1, read as the reverse complement.
TTGGAAATCTTCAAAAGACCTCAGCTGTACCAAAGGAACATGGTCAGTGAACAAATTACTTATTTGATGAAAGGCATTCTGCAGTAACTTATAGCTTACAGTGAGGTGTGTATTTCTTACTGTTTGTGGTAAAAGAGGCCAAAATTGAGCTGAGAGGAAGTTGTAGTGGAATTCCATGGACCACCCTTGTTGGAAACCATACTCTGCATTGATAATGGTAGGACAGCTCTAATGGCCTTTGCTTATTCAAATCTATCATTTAAGGTTCTCAAATGAGAAATAGGAGAGGAGCTGTGAAATAGCAGTATGCATGTTAGATGAAAATAAATAAATAAACAAGCAGTACTAGACTGAGTACAAAGATTCCAGTCTGAGGTTGGCTTTTTGCACTATACAAGGAACTAAGTAGACGAATATAATACTATGGTCACATATCCACTGCCACGGATATCTAACTTTTGAAGTTACTTTACTGATTATCCTAGTACTGCCCTGTACATTTATTTTCAGGGGGCTTAGTCTGTCAAGTCTATAATTGAGAGAGCTGCAATACATGAGTTTACTCAGTTTGGATAATGATATTCAGTGGGATTTAATAAACACCATGTAGACTTTGCGCAAAGCCTACTAGAGTTTACGTGTTTGCAGAGTAAGCAGCTGCACTAATTACATATTCATGCCACGCACCTTGTTTAAATGTAAACAAGCATGGTTTTGTGGCTAGCAACAGTGTTGCTGGCCACAAAACCATGTAGAGCAACACAGATTGCAGTAGACATGCAGACTTGTTTACCTACGGGCAAACTAGGTCTGCGGGATTGGGCGGTATGCCACAATGATTACCAGGATTAGGATATAGCAATGTATATGGTCCAAATATATTACAGGACAGTGTATACAAGTGCAGAGTATTGTAGATTACCATTTCAGGCATTCTGAATAAAAGTTGTGTAAATGATCTGTGTCTGTACATGGACTGCCATTTAAAATAAACAGTCAGGGAAAGTGTGTGTATTGAATAGAAGAACACAGATGAATTGTAGGAATGAACACAGGGAAAGAGGACAGGTGAAACATCATAATGTACAGCAGATGAAGGCATGTGAACTGAAGACAGCTGTAGCAGGAACACTAATCACATATCTACATGGTATAGTACAGATTGCACAGTGAAAATGTATATTATGTGACTGTCAGACAAGGTGACATAACAATGGACAAGATGTCTTTGTGGTATAAGCATCCTGACATGAACAATGGAGAGGACATCTATCAGGGTTGTTATATACAATTGAGGTTGGGTGCATATTGTGGAGCTGTGCAAACTGATTTGCTGGAATATGACGGTAATGTCAGCAGAGGTCAACAACAAGTGAGACACAGTTAGGCTCATGGACAACAGTAAATAGAAGCACGCACAATCATGGACAATATCAGAATAATACCACTAGTAATCCCATGTCTCGGACATAACATATGCGATTCTGAGTGATCATAGATGGTTCAGCATGAACACATTTGTACAATTATTATGACATGTCAGCACTCTATGAGGGTAATCATTCACCCACACCATCCTGATATTGTAACATCTGCTGGGGGTGTTAAGAGGGACACTGCTATATGTGTATGGACAATATGATCAATCTAGTCTAGTTAACTGGTGTGCATGGCATATATAATGCACAATCCACACTGCCATGAATGTAACCCATGCCATCGATTTTGTCAAACCCATGCCATCAATGTTGTCAAACAGCTATGTATGTACTGTGTGTATCACTAGAAGAGGTATCACACATGCATCTGGTATAGCACCTTGAAGGGCATTCTGCACTATTAGGCAGTAATGTTTATGCAACAACAAAAAATACCTAAGTATGGCCAATAAGATGTGTGGGAGCTCACTGTGGCAAAGATGGTACACTTCAGTTACACATCACAGGAAGATGTGTAAGGAGATACATGAAGAAGGGTGCATTGTACTCAGTTATTGGTGTGATGAAGGCTGTGAACCATAGCGGTATTATGGCCTTTGATGTGGATATCTTGCACATAGTAGCTGTGTTGCATACAAATGAGTAGTCACCACTGTGGGCACATGCAGGTGGACATTCCACATACAATTTACTCCAGGACACAGGTCACTTACTACTTGGTTTGCTCGTAGGTGAGTGATAGTCACATTATTACTGGGTTGTGCATTTCTTTTTGTAATGTAACAAATCCCCCCATGTCTTTCTTTCATCTCTTGTGTTGTCATAGCTGTGGCAGCAATCTTTGGTGTGTGTTGATACTGTCTGTATTATAATAATATCAAAGTTGGAGTCAATGAGTGCCTGCAATCTCTAATCCTCCAGACTGCTGTTTGGACACAGGATGTGTATGTCATTCTTGACATTTGTGACTTAACTCATTACATCAAAGTGACGTTTCCAGGTGCATCTGCAGTTACCTCCTACTGACACCTTTATATGTCAGATATTGCTTGTTCATACTGACATCAATAATTCCAAAACCACATGCCACTGTGTTCAGCAGGGGGGGGTGTACACTAGCTGCTAAGCTTTATTTACCTTTGGAGCACATGTTCCCATGTGTTTCCATGGTACACCACTATGTAATGTGTGACCATTTAGGGGGTTGTGTACAGTGACTGCTAAGCTTTGTTTACCTTCATGGCATTTGTTTCCATGTGTTTCCATGGCATGATGCATTACTGAAAGTATATAAAAAGCAATGCTGTATTAATTACTCGTGACCCTTGTTTAACTTAAACTAGGTTAGTAAACGATGTTAATGATATACTAGTCAGGTGGAATGCATCATAGGTAGACAGTCACGCAGTCAGCACCTACAGTACAGCACTATAAAGTATGCATTCATCCTACATTCTGATTTTTCACCCATACTCTGCACCATTAGAGTACAGACTTAGGAATTTTAAGTGAAAGAATGCTAGGGGCTGCTGCATCTGTATGTGCTAAATGCTGAAGTCATTGCTGTTGCTGGTGTTGCTGACAATAGGCCTAGGGAGAGAAGAAGAAGAATGTTCAGGCCCAGGGTAACCTTCCAGGAGCTACATGAGCTGGAGATTGTAGAGTGCTATAGGGTGGACAGGGATATACTACAAGAACTCACTGAGCTCTGCCACCCTCAACTCAGACCCAGAGCCAACAGATGAGAACCCACCCCAGTGGAAACAAAGGTATGTGTAGCCCTTGGATAATAGCCACAGGTACCTTCCAAAAACCAAATGGGGACATGATGGGGGTCTCACAGACATCAGCATCCTGGATACTCCACCAGTTCCTGGATGCCATGCTGCCACATGCCAGTGAGCACATTTATGTTCCCCTCATCCCTGAGGCAAGGGCCAGCAATATGCAACACTTGTACCATGTAGCACACTATCCTGAGGTACTGGGTGCCATAGATTGTGATTCAACTCATGTACACATCAAGGCACCACCCAGTAAGCTGGATAGAATCTACATCAACTGCAAGGGGTACCACTCCATCAACTGCCGGGTCATGGGCAATGCCCAGAAAATTGGGCTAGGCTTGTAAAGGCTCCAGGGCCATTAGCCTAGTACACACCTATGAACCTATGAATGTGTGTGAGCCCTGGCAGTTATCACGACTCCCATATCTGGCATGCATCACAACTGTACCAGATGTTTGCTAGTGGAGACATCCCATATGGACATTTACTGGAGGATGCTGGCTATGCCCTGGAACTGTGGGTGATGACACCCATCAGAAATGCACACACAGACACACCAACCTAAGCACGCCATAATGAGGCACACAAACAAACTAGGAACATCATAGAGCATGTGTTTGGGCTGCTGAAGTCACGGTTCTAGTGCCTCAATATATCTGGTGGAGCCCTAAAGTACTCTCCAGCCACATGTGCACATATAGTCACAGTATGTGCTATGCTACACAGTATGATCCTGTGGAAATAGCTGCAGCAGGATCAGCAAAGGGAAGGGATATGCAGTCCCCCACCAGTGCCTACATCACCACAGCCACACTCACAGGAGGACTCAGAGAAGGAGCCCCCTGATGATGTCCCTGTAGGCAGATGTAGGCATGCCCAGTATGCCCTGGCATTGGCTAAGAGACAACGTATAGCAGATTCACTGACAACCTAGGGTCCTAGGGACTGACACATTACTCGTACTCACATGCATATAGTAAACATGTTGATGCCAGGCAACCTACACAACCTGTATCTATCCATGTATTGCTTGTGTACTGCTTGCATCACACAGAGTCAGCCCTGAACTACAGGTCTCTCAACTGCTGCATTCGCAAGGTAAGTCTCTAAGCTGCACACTAATTGTAAGGATTATTATAATACATCATATGTATGGATCTGCTGCTGTTATGCAAGGAAATAAAGTGACCTAATTAGACAGATGTAACATCCACATGGGACTACAGATACCCAGTCCAATAGTATGCGATCCTTTATACTCACTAGTCCTCATGGTTGGAATATTCACTACATCACTCAAGGGAGATGTTAAACAGTGGGCTCACATGATATTTGGACTACTGTATATCCCAGCAGATCATGTGCCGTTGTTCCCCCACTCCCAACGTAACAGTGTACCCATACATCTACTTTAACAGAAAATCACCTATGGTATATCAGTGGACCATACAATCTCAGGGCTGTAACACAGATATTGCTCATACCATTGTATGTCTCACCTCATGCAGGATAGCAATGTACATATTTATGCTGTTGATTTTGTGATGAATGACTCCTGTCTGTCTGGTGACTTCAGTGGCTCAGTGGACTAGGGAAGCTAGCGTGGGTGATGGTGTTGATGGTTCTAATCTGGAATTACTTACATCTTTTGCATGTGAGGTAGTACTATGTTGGCATTTTCACAGACTGTCATACCTCTTAGTGCAAGAAATCTGGACAAAGCCTGTAAGATTGGGGGGACAAAGGCCCAAACATAGGGACATATTTCAAATATTGCCCCCAGAAACCTAGATAGTCACTGGAAGTAAAGGTGTTGCATTATAACATATGTTCTGAAGGATATAATGTCTAAAACACAAATGTTTGTCTGTAAGTAGTATAATGTAGTGATGTCAATATTCAATAATTCACCAAAAGACCACAAATGTATGAGGAACAGACCAAACATATGAGGCAAAACTCTGGAGATTCTGTGGAAATCAGGACAGTTGAGAGGTATGCAGACTGTCAGTCTGCTGTTGGTGTAACATTTCCAACCACAGTCACAGATTAAGTACAGCACCCACCTGGGGAATGCTGCAGACAGTTTCAGTGAAGTGCAGTACTGCAGAAACAGGGGTGGATGTTAATGTATGTAACATACAAAATCCTGGACTGGAGTACAGATAGGTGTGGACTGGAGTCACCTTTGTAGTACTGACAGTCCCACTGGGCATGCCCATACTCTTAGTTAAACTGAGTGAAATGCTGCTGCCCTTCATCAAAATGACCTGTTATGCATAAATGTCTATACATACATATATACTTATGCATATCCATCTCTCGCTATCTCTCTCACATGCATAGTATATCTATTGCTATGTAGTGTCAAATAGATATTTACTGATATATATAGCTATATATATTAAAATGATGCATACACCCCCCCCATATGTCTACATAACACATATGCGTATTATACACACACGCTGGTACAGTTATATATACATCCCTGTTATATAAAGAAATATGTGTGTGGATGCCTGTATTGTCCAACATAGCCTAATAATGGTGAGTAAATCTCCACTATCACACAGCCATACTGTTGCTCAAAGAATTCAAGCAGAAGGTGCAACAGTACAAATTTCACATACCCACAGACCCCTGTGCCTGCTGAATGTCACCATGTAGACAGACACAGGTTACCAGCTGCTGCAATCTATAATGTTGTCAATGCATTTATGGACAGGGCAACTTATCCCTGTCCACAGGTATGCCTATGTAACTGTAAACAGCCACATATGGCCATACTGGTAACTGTACACACACAGCTAGGATAATTACAGTTATTCCACTGCTAGGATACTAGATGCAGATAATAGTATGAGGCAATATCACACTGCAGGCCACAGATGTTTGTCAACACAGGCCTAGCCTGTGTAATGCACAAGTACTGTGCTTGTAATCATATATACAACAAACTTAACGTGTGGTGCATGCGATAAGTACTGTGATTTACAGTGTATAAGACTAGATAGGTTGGGGTTCTAATCTCACTCCAGCCCCCTTGGTACATGTGTATTTATCCATATGGCATAACATTGGTAGTTTTCAAGTATTGTATTTGTACTGGGTGATGTGGCCTCCCAAAGGACTGACCACAATAAGGCCTGCATATGTCATCAAGCATACTATGTCCTAAAATGATAGTACTAGCAGACATGGGTGTGCTGTGTGCACCACGTACTGTGATCTGTATTATGTACCATTACATAGGTAAGTATGCACACCTACATACAGCCAACCTGCACAGGAAGGTACACCAATACCATTGTAGAGAACATGTTCTATGTAGTCCATCAGGACCGTTCATGTGTAGTCTGTCTCTGAAATGCTTTCAAGGGGCTGTTTATGGCTGCATACAGGGAGGTGTCAGTTCCCACTGTGTACATCCTGTGTATCCATGACAGGACTAATACATGTCACCTGTGCTACACACCAACAACATCAGTGTGGTCTGCATAGTACATGCTGGTGAGACAGGTATGTAAAACAGGCAGTACATCCTACATGAAACAGGCCATCCCATGCATGTCACACACACATCTGCTGTGACACACATCATGTGCATGTTACCATCAAGATGCACAATACAATAATTATAACTGTTGCTGGGCAGCTGTTGGTGCTGGCCACAGGATATATGTAGATATATCATCTCCATCAAAATCCTGGTGGCACTTATGAAGGGTTGCAGACCTTTTCACAGATTTAGGATGCATGAGTATGCTGAATGCCAACATTGTCCTTGTTAGCCTGTTATACACATATGAACCTATCCACTGTGCTGACATGCCATCCCGTGCTGCTGCATTTCTGCTGTGTATCCATAGGTTACCCCAAACGACACCTGTACAGAAACATAAACAGGCCTATGACACACCTGTCATTGTGTAACTATACAGCCAATTCAACTACATACAACATAAGGACCACATAAGGTACAGAAATGTATGTGGTGTACACATGACAAATGCCAGCATACAGTATCTCTCATTAACCACTACAAGCTTCATGGTGAACCAACACTGCATTACACAAGTACTTGTTAAATAATATAGTCACCCTGTGCATCAGACCCATAGCTTCATTTCCATGCATCGATGCCAAGGATGACAGGGATGTGGCACAGGTATCATCCCTTGCACAGGGTATTGTGTGGGGATGCAGGTGGCCTAGGCTGGCCCAAACAGTAGACAGCATGTGTGCCAGTTGGAGGGGAGCATGTAAGATGGACCATGGAGAGGTGCTGCGTATGTCTGTAGGTGACATGCATTTGACAGTGGAGTGTAAGTGTGTGCATGTACACAGTCAAGATCAGTGCTAGCCCTACATGTGTGCATGTTGGACAGCTTTGGACCATACATGGTAGAGTTGACAGTTCATATTCTCTGGCCCTGAACACGGGAACTGGATCTGCCAGGAGTTGCACTGGCACTCTATGCCCAAGGTCAGAAGTGGTGCTACCACCTAATGGCAACTGCTGTCTGCTGGGTCCATGTCCCCCACAGGATCACCCAGGACCATGAGCCCTTAGCCTGCCACATTGTGCTGTGGACAGCACACTCCCCTCTGTAGTGCTGGATGTACTGCCACTATGTGAGTGTGGGTGTGCATGGCCACGTGGACTCTCAGCAGATGGTGTTGCTGACCTACATCCACAGGTCCGACACTCAACTCCAACCACACATTCCAGCACAGACAATGTGCGGTTCAAGACAGACACTGTCTCAGCCCACCATCTTTCCACTGCATCAATGAAATGATCCAGGGTGTCCCCAATACTGTGGAGGCTGTCACAGATGTCAGACTATGTGGCATCCATAACCCTAAACATACACCTGATGTTCTGTTCAGAATGTGCCTGTGTCTCCATGATGGCCTGAAACATGTGCCAGGTGACCCATGATTTGACACCTTCAACAGGTGGTAGATGGACTGCAGGCCTTCTACAAGCACCCCTTTCAATCTGCCTGTGTGGGACCTCGCCAACTGTCTGACTATGGTCAGTGTCTACACTCACTAGAGCCATAGTTGCCACAGTTTCCTGTTCAATGTCTCCACCCTCTGACTGGCCAATATCTGTGGCCACTGGGGATGGGGTATATGCGGGCATACAGACTGTATGCAGTGACAATGGGGGGCAGAAGAGTGCTGTCTACCTCTGAGACAAATTCAGCCCCCGACACACCCACCTTTGCCTTGCTGTGGCCACCATCATCCGTGTCCGAGGAGACACTGACATCAGGTTGTGTAGGGGACAGACTCCAACCCCCATGGTCACCTGAAATGAGAATAAAATAAGCAGTACAATAATACCTGCACTATTGTGCATGAAAAGCATCCAAGACTCATAACAATGAAGACCCACAACTGGATTAGTGGTCAAACAACTTATTTCTCCACCTTTGTCCACAAAGCACTACCCCAGAACACAATTCAAATTCAACTCAAGACCTTTATAGCCATCACTTGAAGTAAATCAAGTCAAACATGACCAGTAATATTTACCTTTTACTTACTCAATATGACACTGTAATTGAAAAACAGCAACACATAAAACCCAGTACAGCTCTCTTCACAATTATATGGAAATACACATTTCACTGCCTAATGTATTTGTTTTCAGCCTGTTGTATTTTAAAAGGCATTTTAGATTCCTTACCTCATTTAAACCAGGAGCCTAATCTACTCTTACTTGTAACTGCCAAAGTGCATCTGTGTGTCACACTACACCCCTGTGACTACCCCTTCTGAAAACCTTAGGTTTCTCTTCCAGACTGGCATTTAAAAACATCCTACACTGTTTACACACATAATTACATGCAGATAGGGCTTTATTCTGGCCCTTACACATACTAGACTATAGTTGTTCTTTAACAAAACAATTCTCATACATACCTGGGGCAGGACTGCAGCCTTGGCCATTATCTGAAAGACCTGTGAAAAGTTGACGGTGTGGTAATGTCAGTACAACTGCATGTTGCAGCACAACAAGGTAATACATCCATATATCTCATATTTACAGTAGCTACTGTGCTACTTGTTGTATTGGTCCCAATCTGTTTATGAGTGTATACCTGGGGTTACACCCCCCAAGGAACAAAAACCTGACCCCCACATAAAGGTATCTACAGCTTGACATACTGACTGCTACAGTAGTACAATGCTGATCACAGTAAGCTTACCTGCATGCTCCTCAGCTGTGGAAACTGTGTCACCCACCTCCACGATGTATGGTGTGATTGATGCCTGGGAGCTCTTGTGTGTGCCTAGGTATGCCAGGAATTCCTCAGTAGCCGAGAGTTGTTTTGCTGCAGGCCCTCCACCACTGACAGCATGATCCCTGGCTATATCTGCTGTCCATCGATGTGCAGCATTAATCATATTGGTTGCCTGGTGTCAGACCTGCTCATATGTCCTGCCGTGTTGGCCTGGGGCATTAATGTCACAGACAAGGTCTGACAACAATGCGCCCCACTGTTCCCTATTATGTCTCCCCTGGATAGCAGGATGTCATTATCCTGCCTTAGTCCTTGCAAGATTATCTCATTTTCTGCATCCGAGAAGGGTGGGTGTCATCTGTGGTACATAATTCCTGAAAGACAACACAAGGGGAACACATTACAGGATCAGATACATGGATGTCCACTATGTACAGAGACAGGAAGGGAAAATGGCTGGCACTATCCACTGCTTGCTCACATGTTATACCCCACAGTCTGTCAACATACAGTGTGTGTGGACCAAACAAGATAATATCAATAGTGAGGTATTTCCATGCACGCCATGATGAATTCTGCTGTATGGTCATACACCCAACACTTCAGTCTATGGTGGTGTGTCCACTAAGGCCAATCACCCAATAATATGTCATAAAACCAGTGCCAGACAAATAGCAGTGTGCTATTACATCTACTATGAAGGGACAGTGCAACAACAGCAGTGTTCCACAATGACAAAAGACAATGCAACCTTGGAGTATTGTAGGTCTCCTGTAGGTGTATGTCAGTAGGGTATCACTGATATGTCATTACCACAGGCTGATGACTGGCTTACTGCTGTAATCCCTATTTCCCATACATTTATCACCCCATCTGAATCCTGTTATATACAAAAACAGTTACATACCTGCTAGAGTGCAATACCTTTCTGTTGAACTGTGTGTCTGGTAAAGTTTCACAAAGGTGTGGTCTGTGAGAGTAAAGTCTCATACAGAATGGTTCCCCATAGCCAGCTGCCTGCCTTTTAAACATGCTCCCCACCAGCAGATGATTACCTCTAAACCAATCTGTGATTCTGAAATGCTAACTGCAGCCAAATCAGCTGAATTGCACTATCATTAGCCAATGACATGCAACCACTCTGCAATATATAAGGCCTTCATGTAAACCTGGGCCCCTTTTTTAGCTGTTGAGATGGACACTACTGGGGTGAGGAGACTACTTTGTCACAGAGGGTAGCAGAAACCATTACACAGAGCTTTGTCTACCGCAGGCTGCAGCTGCTGCTGCAGATAGTAGACATAGGCAGAGAGTGTGAACACTTTGGAGGACAACAAGCTGTAGGTGTATCTGTGTCAACTGTGTCAGCCTTGTTGTAGAGGCAGTGCCAGGGTGAGGGTACCCTTTACACTCCAATTAAGGCATGTGTCTAAGGTACGTATGTTAGGCAACTCTGTCAATAGCAGAGTACTAGTTGACATATAATACTGCTATACGGATATGTGAAGTGTGTCTCTACCTGCAAGCCTGTGACTTCATACACTGAAAAGCAGTTATTTAATTTACAATGCTTTGTGTGGATAAAGAGTGTATTAGTGAGTCATTAATTGCTGTCTTCACAATAATGTAATTAAAATGCAGCACAACACTGGATTTGAACCCAGGACTGTTTGTGGCAAAATGTACTATATGCAAGTCATTTAACAGACTGAACTACTGAGTCACTTCTATAGCATCTGTACTTGCAAGATATATGTGCACACATAGAGGCTGTGAAAAACATTTTCTACATCCATCAGTATGTGCATAGACTTATATGACTGTTTTTCTGCACCAGAGTCCCAGCTGAACATATATTTTGCCATGAATGCCTTAGAAGGTGACCTTCTACATGTTGATGATAAAATGGTACATTTACTTCCTATCACAGGCCTCAGTTACACCCATTATCATGTGTTTGACTGTCTAGTGGTGTACTATTGCACCAGAATCCAAGGTACACTCCCATTTTTTCCATTACTGTTTATTCCAGTTTGTGTGGTGTGGCGTGATGTGCAGCTCCACTGAAACACACCTAATGACTGTAATTGGTAATTACTATGTTTTGTTTAAACCACCTGCTTTAATTAAGAGTTGTAATGGTGTAGCGGGTTAATGCAGTGTGCTGCAATTGTGATGGGCTTGGGTTCGCAACATGGCAGACATGTTTATTTTGTACATGTGAGTTACAATGCTAAAATACATACATTCATTATAGCTCTATTTAGCTGAGCTAAGCGAAGCTGCACTCTGTGGTGTGCCATGCAACTCCACACTAAAAAAATATAAAGAAAAAAAAAGGGGAGATAGGAAAGTGGTGAAATAGAGGCAAGCAGGGGAAAATCATATTAAAAGGCAGGGAGGGATGTGCAGGAACTGTGTAGGAAAGAACCATAGGTATCCATTCTTATACAGTAACAACTGTGGACTTTGACAGATTTGTATATAAATTTTGATTCTCAAAACCTGAGAGAGGGTGATAACAACATAGCTGCATTTTTAAGCCAATTGGACTGAATTATGTGTGTCCAGTGGACATGTGTGCAAAATGGAGAGCTATGTATGGCATGACATTTTTTTTTTTTTTTGGGAGAAGTGCACATTTTTTTTTAAGGTGAGAGTGGAATATTAGGGAAGGGACATGGGTACATGTAGGGGTGGTAAGTTGGGTAGGTGAGGATGCATTTGCAAGCAGACATGACAGACAAGGCAGAAAGGGGTATGTGACATGAGGGGGTGAACACCTTTGATAGGGAGGGTGTTGTGGATTCCGAGTCTCATGTGCCTCCAGACGACAGCAGTATGACTCACGTCCCCACCTATGGGACTGTTGGTACTGCTTCTTCACTGACCTGAGAGTGGCTGTGCTGGAGGCTGAGCAGCAGGATGACTCTGCCCCACCAGGTCAGCCAACATGCCCTCAATATGATGCAGGCATTGGTCATAGCCACGGGTGGACTATCCTCCGCACCAGGACAGGTAGCTCATCACGGGTAATTACTCTCCCCTGCCACCACTCCTAGAGGTGGACTGGGCCCTGTCCCCTGGAGTGGTACTACCCGATGCCACAGGTAGTTCAGAGGCAGCAGAGGGAGCACCACAGGTCTGGATCCCATACGCACTGTGACCCGGTGCCACGGCTGGTTGAGGCAAGGTAGGGGATCAGTTGGAACTGGCCTACCTTGAAGTGCTGTAGTACATGAGGTAAAGAAATAAGTTATGGTTAGTAACAACCAAACCATTGTAAGTATTAACAGAATGGACCATCATATTTATTAATCCAAATACATATTAATGTATATTATTTGCAACATAACTTAATGTAACATAACATTCATTTTGGTAACAACATGCCAGTGTGAAGTAAACCATAAGACCAACAAAACAGTTAAAATATATTAATATTGAATCATAATAAAATATAAAAATAATCAACCACATTTTCCAAAATATAGTTAGTTTTACAAAATATGTTAATATGAAATCATAATAATACATCACAAAAATGAATACATTAAAATAAGGGGTGGGGAGATAGAGAGAAAAACATTGCATTAGTGACATTGCAGATGATATCCTTGACAACACTGGTCACACATACTTCTACAGGTGTGTACTGACAGTTGTGATTTTAGTGACTACAATTCTCCTATAGCTGTTGTAGTATGTGCATACCTCTCATGCTGATAGTATGGGACAATAAGGGCCAAGCACTAACAAATGCAGGTACAGAACTACTCAGAAGGGTTTCACATAATGAGGACTTATATAACTACCAAGGTGTTCTGTAAACAGATTTGGTAATACATTGCATTTCAGGTGATAATGTATCTGCTAAACATGTGACTGACATATTAGTCAGTTCTAATTACATTACCAGAAATTGTAACTCTTGAGAGACATGTTTGTGTATAGTAATTAAAGTAGATAGCTGGCATGGCTTAGTTTGCAGGCATGGGAATAGAAACCACTGGTTGTGACTGCAGGGGACATCTGCAAATAATTTAATAATTGACTGCAGTAGCGTAGTACAGACATGCAAGAGATACAGCCATACTGGGATTACACAGTTTTATTTCTGAATCAATAATGCTGGTGAACACATTCTTGCTATTGAGTGTAACATTCTGTGAGATTTAAACACAATATCTGCACATAACATGGGTTAATTCACCCATATCATTTTTGTGTTCTTGGGGAGAGAGAAATTGTGAGCATTATGTGATTAATACTAAAAATATAGTGCTACTTAGGACTGGATTCGAACCCAGGACTGTGTGTGTGGCAAAATGCACAACAAATTTAATAGACTGAGCTACTGAGGCACTGCTGACTACAGGGTGACTGATACTTGCCTGGAGGTCACCTGGAGACATACTATGAATTATGCAAAACAAGTTACATGACTTTCCTCTAACATTCTAGTACTGTTACAGTGTTATACTAGACTGCAGTGACAATAGAACACACAGGCATGGCATATAACCATGCTGCATATATTACTACATTTTTATTCCACTTTCAACAATACTGTTGAACACATATTATTGTTATTGGTTAGCAATATCTGTGAAGTCTGCACACAATATCTAGATATTGAATGGGCTACCTCACCCATATACCTTTATTACCTAAAGTTTGTGAAAGACAGAGCATTGTGTGACCGGTATTGCCCCAGAGGCAGCCTTGAACAGTACTATGAGTTAAGCAATACAGTTTGCAGCCATTAGATTTGCATTCTACAGCTATTGCAGTGTTATACATGATTGCAGCAACCTTACCTTACAGACTCACTGCATACAGCTCTACTGCAATGGTTTTGACAAGATAATTCTGATGTATACCATTTTCCTTGCTGTTATTGGTATTGTTACTTGCTTTTATTGAAGTACAGCTGTTATTATTCATTTATTGCACTACAGCTTTAATTCCACATTTATTGCACTACAGCTTTGCATTATATTTCATGGCGTATACTTTATTCAGTTAATGCTTTACTCTTATGTGCTTATTGCACTACAGTTGGCATAATACATTCATACATACCATACTCTTGGCTGAACCTGGCCAGGCACCCAACATGACACTTGCAATTGTGACCCCTTTCAGCTGCAGCTGTTGGAAGAGAAGCACACCATTATGCATACCAGTTTTGCAGACATTCAGATTACATATTGGTAAAACAGAGGAAGAATTACTTACATATTTGTGGGGCATTCCCTGCCCTCTCTTCTTGGACCCAGATGTCCAAGTTTCCCTCTTATTTCTTTTCAGGTCATCATGGAGGTAACTACATTACTCACCAGTGCAGGGGTACCAGTAACACTGGTGAGATTGCTGGCCAGCTGGTCCCAGGCCTCAGCCTTACACTCCGAGCCCTGTAAACTGCCTTGCAGCAGCCTGTTGTCATGGGTTTTGACAAGGAGCCTAACCATGACCCTGAACTCTTGAATGCCCCACCACCGCATCTGAAAGTGTACACCTTCTCCAACACCAATAGCCATATTGACAGGTGATTGAATTCCAGAGGATTCTGCAGAATTCCCACCTAGTGCACTTAATATAGGCTGTTTTCCCATCCTTACACATCATTGAGCAGCATTCAAAAAGTGCTGGGTTGCTTAGTGGTGTGCAAATCAGCCAAGCAGAACTGAGCAGCATGCAAACACGCACAATCATGGTTTTAGCAAAGCTGAACACCGTGCAAACATTGGCAGCTGTTACCATGTTTATGCTGTGCTTAGAAGGTTTAAGCACAGTTCCGCACAGTGCAGCAAAGCCATATTTTAAAACTGTGTGCAGCAAAAATACAGACATCTTCTGACTTTCATGTATTTGAACCCTGGACCTACGACACATACAGCTGTAACTCTACCCATTTAGCTACATGAATATTAAGAAATGCGGTACAACTTCACATATACCACTGAGCTACCTATTAGCAGTGCTGAGCACTGTGCCATGCCACACAACAAACATGTTTAAACACACCAATAATTAAATAATTAATTATATCCATTTTCAATTTTTAGATGTCTGGCAGGTGTCAGCTATGTATGAATGGACTCTGCTCAGCTTAGCTGTGCTCCGTGCCATGCCACACAAACATCAAATAAAAAAAAATAAAACACATAAAATGACATTATGCTTATTAATTACATTCAGCTTCTGTTTTTAGATGTCTGGCAGGTGTCAGCTGTCTACATATGAGTACAGCTTGGCATTACTGTGCTCTGCGCTGTGCCGTGCAAACATGCATTTAAAAAAAAAAAAACAGACAGCACTGGTTAAATATCCATGTTCTTTAGCTCTCCCTCGACAGTGCGCCATCATTAATGTGCATGGTGTGCTGCTAAGGAGGGACTGTGGCCATGTACATGGATACATTCTGTGTAGACTCTACACGGTGCATACACTGAGTTTATTAAATCTTGGGGATTGTGTTTACTGTGACTTATAAAATTCAGTTTAAGACCTATAACCTAAAGAATAATAATACCATAAAAATAGTTTGTGCTGAAGAGTTTGCCATTTATACTTCTTTCATAACCCCTATAGCTCCAGAGATATGAACGTTTGTTTGAAATGTGAGAACATAATTTGATTCTGTCAAAAGGCTTAGGCTCCGCCTATTGGAAGTTACAGTGCAAACTTCCTGAGATTCACTGATGTGAATGAGTTATATAATGGGCAGGAAAGGGCCTAGTAGACAGCCATGATGTACAGACCTGATCACCGGACTCAAGATGTAGGTCACTTCACACATTTCAACATATTTAGATGCCATGTATGTGATCCGGTGGTCTACTCACTTGGTGATATAGGTGTTTATGGCCACTTCTGTCAGTGTTGAGTTAATATCTCAGTGTGGATTTGTATCAAATGCCTTGGTCTGGTCAAGTTCCACAGGATGATAATGTTGTCATCATGCATGCCCTCAATGACTTTCTTGAGGACATCTAACAGATGTAACAGACATCGATGTAGCATCAACAATTCACATATGTCTTTTGCACACAGCCAGAATGTTACCAGTGTCTATTTAGAAAGGCTCCATGATTACATGTGGTCTACCTCACAGATGTGCATCAGGATGTGTTTATACATGCGTGCATCAGATGCTATCCCACTCCCCATTCAGATGGATGCATGTTGATGTACTCCCTTCTACAAGAACATATTCCATCTGGAGGGTGTGCTGGAAGTGTGGATCCAGCCATGTCAGGTAGGTGTATGTTCCATGTCACTCTATAGGCGATCTGTGATGTTGTCACATCCCACTGATTCTGTGTTATAGGCCTGGATGAAGGTAAGACAGTGCATACTGCTTATCTTGATTGGGCTAAGAGTTTTGACACAATCCCACACTCAGGTATCATTGAGAAACTCTCCCACCTGGGGATTAACCCTTACATCACTAGATGGTTAATCAACACATACTGTGAAAATTGGTGAATGGACCTCTACCAGTAGAGTTGTCACCACTGGGATACCCTGAGGATCTGTGATGGGCCCTTTACTGTTTGGAATCTATTTCTCTACAGTCCAGGCTAAAGTATACAGCCTTTGGCCTACCAAGTTTGCTGATTATTGCATATTGGGTGAAATCATTGAGTTCACTAATGATGTTAACATATTACAGGAGGGGCTATCAGACAAATGATTGGTGGCAAAGCCACATGGTCTACAAATAAATGCAAAAAATGTGTCGTTATGTTTGCCCTCTGCAAAGTGGAATTCCCTGATAATTACAATATTTACTGCACCCTCCCAGAGCACAAACCCAGTGGTGCAAGACCTGGGAAAACATATAGATAGCAATCTGAACTTTGACCACCAAGTTTCCACAGTGGTGTGAAAGGCTATGTCATGCATCTTATAAGTCAGGCCATTGTATCCAGATCTAAGGATGTTATAACAGCACTGTACTTGACCCTCATCAGAACACTAATAGAGTATAATGCTCCCTTTTGCATGTAGCTCAGTAGACACCTGCAGCAGCTGAAGAGACCATGGGGGTTTCTCACCAAAAAAATACAGGGCCTACAAATCATGCCATGATGTATGGGATAGAGTGAATGTCCTGTCATTGTAATCTGTATCCTATAGGATGATCTGACTTGTACCTGACCTACAGGCCAGTCTCTGACCCTGCCCTGATGAAAATACTGCACATCCATAAATCAGCTATAGCTGATGACATCAGCAGAGTCTGGTGAGAGGAAGATGGTAATAGCAGTGTCCCACAGGTGGGTGCAAAATGCTCTCTCTAATATCAAGCACGTGCACAAACACACAAACACAGATGCCCTAGATGTCTGCAGTGAGAACAGAACCTCTACCTAAGTACACTGACTAGAGAACTCTGTATTTAAGGCAAGTGCCACAGAACAAGTCTGACTTGGAGAGTGTCAGACAACAGTTTATAGGTGATGATATCACCAGTGTCTGATGAGAAGATGTTAATTGCAGTGTCCCATATGCTGGTGTAAAATGCTGTCTCTAATATCAAGTAAGTGCAGAAACACACAAGCACCCCAGTTGACTCCAGTGATAAGAGAACCCATACATATCTAAAATACACTGATTAGAGAACTCAGTGTTTAAAGCAAGCTCCACAACACACAAGTCTGACTTGGAGAGTGTCAGACAGTTTATAGGCCAATGACATTGCCAGTGTCTTGTGAGGAAAAGATGGTAATGGCAGTGTCCTACATGCTGGTGTAAAATGCTATGCTCTCTCTAATGCCAAGCAAATGCATAAACACACAGCACACACACTCCAGTTGACTGCAGTGAGAACAGAACCCCTACCTAAATACACCAACTAGAGAACTCAGTATTTTTGCAAGTGCCATGGCACAAGTGAAACTTGTATAAAGCTGCAGGACAACTTATAGTGGATGATATCAGCAGTGGATGTTTGAGAGAAGATTTTAAGAGGCCTGCTTGAAATGGATGTGTAGGCATGTGCCAATGTCACAATATTGGCAATCCATAGGATTGGAGGGGTAACTACAGGATATGCACTTATGCTCTTCCTACTAAACAGACACACACACCTCCCATTTGACTGCAGTGAGATTAGTACCTCTACCTAACTAAAGACAAAGGCTAGAGAATTCAGTATTTCACACAAGCACCACATCACAAGTCTGACTGTTACAAGGCTGCGGGAGAATGTATAGTGGATGACATAAGCAGTGGAGTTTGCAGAGAAGATGTTGGGAGGCCTGCATGAAATGGCTATGTAAGCATGTGCAAGTGTCAAAATATTGGCAAGCCATGGGGTTGGAGGGGTAACTGCATGATACACACTTATGCTTACTAGATAGATACACACACTTCCCAGTTGGCTGCAGAGAGATTAGTATCCCTTCCTAACTAAAGACACAAACTAGAAAACTCAGTATTTCACATAAACACCACAACACAAGTCTGATTTTTACAAGACTGCAGGAAAACTTATAGTGGATGACATCAACAGTGGATTTTGGAGAGAAGATGTTGGGTGGCCTGCATGAAATAGATGTGTAGGCATATGTAAGTGTCAAAATATTCGCAACCCATGGGAATGGAGTGGTAACTGCAGGATACACGATTATAGTCTTCTGACCAGCCAGACAGACACAAACATATCCTAGTTGACTGCAGTGAGAAGAGAACCCCTACCTAACTACACTGACTAGAGAACTAAGTAATTTATGCAAGCCCATGGCACAAGTCTGCTGGACAATTTCTAGTGGATAACATCAGCACTGGATGTTGGAGAGAAGATGTTGGGAGGCCTGCAGGAAAGGGATAGCTAGCCATGTCCAACTGTGAAGCTATTACAGTTCTGCATGTTACCAGATTGATGAGTGTGCAGTGTGTAGTACTTGATGTTGTGTTTCCACTGTATGGGTATACTTTAAGAGACAGCTTTTCAAACTATATACAAATAGCTGTCCACATTACTGCAAGTATTGGAAAATCTGAATGTGCATTGTCACTATAAAGATGTGCATGGTATATAAGACAACATTTATTATTTATTTCTGTAGTGTAGTTGAGCTATTTGTGAACAAGTACTGAGAGACCAAGGTTGCAGTGCATGGGGGAAGGTTGCAGATGGCTGCATTGTAAATATTTGTAGTTTTCTTGCATAGTGTCTTCTAAATGACTAAATGGACAGTAAACAAAAGTAATACATGCTACTGTTCACTTTGCACATTGCACTGCCGAGCAGTGGCTTTGCACAATGGTTGGCAAAGTATTTGCGCATGAAAGACACACATTTCTACTCTTTCATTATTTGGGCATGGTTAAGTAGTGAGAAAACGTGAGCCCCTTTGCTAAAAATATTAGTTCATAGGTTCATAGGTTGGTACTAGGCTATCGGCCCTAGGGCCTATACAAGCCTAGCCATAACAATTCCCTGGCTATTTCTTCCCACAGTATTTATTTCCCTGAACCACTGTCTAGCAGGGCAACTGATGTGATCCCCGGGGTGAGTCTTCTCAGTACTGAGTATATGAAACACACCTGCTGCTTAGCTGACTCTGTGGCAGCAGGTGTAAATGTATTGACACATATCTTTTGGAGCCATGATGATACAGGGTCTGAATCCATGGGCCTGTAATGGTCTTAAATAAGTAGTCATAATTCAATTAAATAATTCTTTATTGTACATCCACTGTGTGTTACCATTTGCTACCATAGCACAGCATGTTCAAGTGGCATTGCTCTGAGGTAACCTCAATAAAGAAGAAATGTTCACTGAAGCTTGGCATTGTTGCATGATGCCAAACTCAACACAAACATAGAGTTCAAAAAGTGAAGGACTCATTGCATTTTCCGTTACTATATGTGTGTTGTGTGTGATTCTATTTTTAATCAGATTAGAGGTGTTAAATGGGGTAGATAGGAAAGGGTGCAATGAAAGGCAAGCAAGGGGAAGAAGAAAGGGAAAGTAATATATGAATGTGCAGACTGGAGGTAGGAAAGAATGATAGCTATCAATTTCTTCAACAGTGTAAAATGAAAATATGTACAGAATATTAGCTGAATTTGCACTGTCACCTCCACAAAGAGAGATGACAACAATGCAATCATGTTGTGTAGCCAACTGGACCAAATCAAGTTTGTCAAGAAGACATGTGTGCGAAATGGAGAGCTATGTATGTAATAATATTTTAGTGGGACACATTGGTATTTCTGGTTAGATATAAAGGCAGGAGGGTTAGAGCTAGTAATGCAGGAGCTTTTGCTTATGGACGTTGTAAAGTTTGTAGTAAAATTGTGAATTTGGATGGTAGTAAAATTAATGGCATTAAATATAATGCCATTGATTACTTTAATTGTAATTCCTTTGGGGTAATTTATATAATAGGTTGTAATTGTGAAATAAAAAGATGGTATATAGGACAGACTAAACGAAAAGTAAAATTGAGAATCATGGAACATTTGGGAGACATCAGGAATGGAAGGTTGGATAGTCCAGTAGCTAATCATTTTCATCAGTTTCATGGTGGTGGATGTGCGGATTTCATATTTAGTGTTTTGGCCAAACCTGATGGGGGTGGGGGGGCAAACATTAATTTTCAGAAAAAAATATTGAGAATGGAATCAAATTTTATAGTAAATTATAAAACCCTGTTTCCAAATGGAATGAATTTAGAAATTTAAGTATATAAATTAATATTTGAAAGTAATAATATTAATATTGTATTAAAGGAATTGTAATAATATTTTGTGACAAGTGTAAAAGTTTTTCAAATTATTTAATTGATGAATCTATTTAATTGTTTAATTGAATTAACTGGTGTATATAAAAACTGGTTTGATTTAGAATAATTTATTCCAATGAAGGCGAAGGCGAAGGCCGAGGTACCAGAATCTGTTTAAGAAGTAAAAGATTTTCCAGTTGGCTGCAATTTTCATTTGGTGGTTCTTTTTTTGCCTATCCGAATGTGTTTTTTGTAATATTTCTGGGTCAGGTAAGTTGGGTAGGTGAGGAAGCAAATGCAAGTAAACAGGACAAACAAGACAAGACATAGGGACAGTGAGGGACACAAATGTTTGGGGGAATCCCATGATTGGAGTAAAGGAGGGGACATCTCAATGCCATGTCAGTCAAACATGGGGACAGTGAGAATCTAGTCCTCACCCACAGGACTGTCATCACTGTCCCCTTACTCCACTGGTTGCTGGAGTGCTTGACATCTCCTGCTCCTACAGAGCATGAGGGAGAGCAGCCTCTCCATCCAGTGTAGGCATACAACAGTGCTGCTGTGCACTCCCCTATGCACCAACTCTGGCATTTTTGGTGAGTGATGAAATTCCCACCTCTGCCAGTACTCTCAGAGGGTACCACAGCACCAGACAGTGGGGTAGTGCTACCTGCGGGCACAGGTAGTACAGGGGTAGCATAGGCAGTACTGCCAGGTTGGGTCCCAGATGTGATGGGTGTTGGTGTCAGAGCTGGTGGAGCAGGAAAGGCTGAGCCATTGGGGTTTATCTACCTCCCTGTGCTGTGAAGCATTTAGGGATTTGTTACAGATAGATTACATGGAGACATTGTGATGACATAATCGAAAATAAAAAAAGAGGAAAGGGTTGGGATGACAGAGAAAAAGATAAAATTAGTACCATCATATGTGACATACAATGCATTATCACAATAATACAAATATTTTATTTGAAGTTTTACATTTAAGTATACATCCTAACAACTACAAACTATAATTAATTGCTCAAAGTAATTCTTGCAATGTGCAGATATTGCACATATGCTTGGTCCAATTATATAGACTAAAGTTAACAACAGGGCATTTATGCCACTTGTGTAGAATGTATGTATATTATTAAAGGATTCACTATTTTATACTTGTTACTTGTGGTATTTGAACCCACAACCTCTGACTACAGTCTTAAACTTGACTCCTAAAGTTGGTTTGTGCTGTAGACTGATGCATGCATACTTGCTTTTACAGTTAAGACAAGCATACTTACTTTGTTACTGCTGTATAGAACAAAAAAGAAAACTTTTTTTTTTAAATTTAAAGATACAATAACATTTCTCTTGCACTGCTTACATACTGCTTGCTTCCCTCAGTCTCCCAAGGTGCTCTGTGTGGGTCTGCCTATTTGTATGTATTTCAGAATTAGCTGTGAATAGAAAAGAAAAGAAAAGAAAAAGAAAAGAAGACAATTATACATACCTGTCTTGCCTATGTTTAGCTTTGTATGTATTACAAATTCTCTTTATTAGCATATTTACACAACTGTGAGATGTTGCTAGTTTGGAACTCATCCAGACACTGGATAAGTGTATAATTTTTGTGCCTTCTTAGGTTTTTAAAGGGGTGCCTACACTGTTCTCTAATGTGTGGATGCCAGTTTCACTGGATACAGCATTGGCCAGACTATTCCAAACCTCAGACTTGTACTGGGAGCTGGTATAGTCCTCCTGCAAAAGCCTTTGGCTGTGGCCCTTTTCCAGGAGTCCAATAAAGATTCTGGACTCCTGAACACTCCACCTCTACATGCTAAATTGGACAGCTTCCCCTCTAACACCAGGCATGTCTGATCTGGAAGCAGTGCAATAGCAAATAATGATTTCCTACCAATTTCTGTTATTGCTTTTACTGGTAGTGTATAAACTTGAGCAAAGATGCCAACCATGTTTGTATGATGTTAAGCAGAGAAAAACAGTGCCAAACAGAGAGGAAAGCAGTTTTGGAAATTGGAAGGTTAATCTGACACTTGACATTAGTTTGAGGGATGTTGCCTGCTACTACTATTAGGTAATTTAACTTTACATTCATGCACTGGGGGCATAAATTTCATGACCTGACACATGTTTACTTTGGCTTTATACACTACTAAAATTGATTTTTACAGCATGTGATTCAAACCTATGCATACAGGACAAAACATTTTCTTCCATAGAGGTAATTTTCCATCTTTGACACAGAAGAAGTGCTCTTCAGACATAGTCATGAGTTATTTATAAATACAGATAACAGACTGAGGTGCTAACCATGTATGCGTGTGACCTGACAAGGTCTTTGTATATACATTCATTTGTGTATGTGTCTTATTTAAGTGTGAAGGCCATCCAAGTCCAGGTAGCAGAAGTATACCCTCAGTCATACATCTGAACCTTCAAAACACAGTACGGGTATCTTACCCCTCATATATATAATTCATATCAGCTCCACTGGTGTGCATAGTTATTGTTATTTATAATTATGTATAAATTGTTATAAGTGATATTTAATATAATGTGAAATGGAAAAACCGTAAAAACATTTGGCATTTCCTGTATTAGAACCCAGGATCATGTGTATGGCAGCCCTGTACTTACACCTGTTGCCAAAGGAATATTGCAACACTTGTATATTTTCCTGTTCATTACAATAAACTGAACTGTCACAACAGTATGTAGCACTTCCTGTATTAGAACCCAGAACAATCTATATTACAGCCCTACACTTACACTTGCTGCCACATAAATAGTTTAGTGAGAGTTGGATATTTCCCTATTCAGTACTAACTTCTGTGTGTTAATGGCCACATAATACTGCATACCTTGTTTGCATGGTGCCAAATACACAGTTGATACAATGTATCAATTTTAAAAGTGTCCACAGTCTATTTCCTCTCTGCAGGTGTTCAATGGCTGCAGGTGTTGAGGAAGCTTGCTGACCACTGCACAGTATTGCTTAGCAGTGTTGTGCAATGGAAAGCAAAAAATGCACAATGTATCCTTTTTGACATTTAGAATGTCTGCATCCTGTATGCAGGTGTTCTCCCTGCTTCCTGTATGGGTCAGTAGTCCAGGTTTGTGAGAAGGTAAGTATCTTGCAAATGAGATAAGAAAAGCTAAAATTGTTTTAGCCTTGTGATCAGGGTTTATTAGGTGTCATCCTTAAAAGACAAATGTGGGACTTGAACCCTGATGTACAGAAAATATATGCTGGGTGGACCAATGTGTTTAGCAAATGTGCTACACACACAAGTGATTCATGGATGTAGATGATATATTGGTCGCCCGACAAGTACTTTACATGACATTTATTGTATTTCATTTCCATTGTTTGAAAAAAAAAAGAAAAAAAGGAAAATTAGGAGAAAGGAAGAAAAGAAATCTATTAAACAAACAACTCTACAAAATGTATGTTGGTATACATGAAATATTTTCACACAGGCCTGGATTTGAACTCTCACTCCAATGATCCCTCAAAATACAGTAAGGGTGTTTTATTCCTTGTTGCCACAGAAACAGCTTTGTAGAAGAGAATGAAAATCTTTGTGCATACAAGCAACTGCAACATAATCCACACTATTAACAAAACATATGACAGTTGTACACATCTGAGTTGTTTATATATGCATTAATTTCAATACAATGAGTGATCACACAACCATTTATGACTATTCTTTGCAGAAATGCAGCTCTGTCTTATCTATGTATGGTGTTCATTCTTCTCTTATCTGAGTAGTAATCTGAGACATGCAGGCTGTAAGATATTTTGTATCATTGTACTTAAAATGTGAGAGGATATTAAATGGCAATAATATAGAGTTGTCAACATATGCAGGAGAGGTTGGATGTTGCTGAACAGAAACTGTAAATGTGTGCTACTTACTTAAATTTCATACTTTGATGCAATTACTTCTACACTTTGTAAGTGTAACCTAGCTGGCAAACGCAGTGGAGGTAAGGGAGTCAGAATTGCTGTTGTGTTTTCATTATCCCTACCAGTAATCATTCACAGGTGCAATTTATAAGCAACAAACACTGAGGGGCCACCTGCACTGTGTTTACAATTGCTACACAGAGACAAGAAATTGGTGTTCAGCAATTCTAATGAGTTCACACCTCATTTGCATCTTCACCATGCTCACAGCCCTGAAACTACACTATAAATATTGATCCGTGTAACTAGGGAACCTGAAGGTGAGGAGACTTGTTTCTGTGGATAACAAAGAAGAAGATTTGCTATTACTTTGGATTTATCTGCACAGAATACTACTAATCTTGATAAGATATGATTACATTTTTTCAGTTATATACTGTATATATATATATATATATATATATATATATATATATATATATATATAGAGAGAGAGAGAGAGAGACATGCATGCATTAGGAATATTTTTATTGGTCTGCACTTCTTACAAGTTTACTGATGGCATTTCATTACAAGTGCTAATGTTACAAATGTTTTTCTCTTTGCACTTTTCTATTGTTATTTCAGTGAAATGTAATTTCCCTATATTGTCAATGACACAGAGGTATTTGCCTTCCAGGATGGCCCATACAGAGGTTTGCTTTGATATTGTTACTCTACTTGTTTTGGATCCAATCTTGCTTTGAGTGTGAATGTAATATGTTTCAGACACATAAATTCTTTAATCTGATGTTGTTAATTTTCACTCTGCCTTCAACTGTTGGGTTCAAATCCAATCCTTGGATCCAATTTGGCAGTTACTTTAGCTCGTGGACACCAAAAAGTTCTTCTCTTATCCATTAATGCACCAGCCCCTAACATACCCCAGATCTCATTTGCCACTTTTGTGATTAGATGTGGTCACTTTCAGCTGTCAAGCAATTGGATAAAATTATGTTTTTTTTTTCAATTTTCTAGTTTTCTGTAATAATTAATCCTGTTCCTTTCCATAAATCCTCCCTCTTATACTCAGTGTAGTCTTTTTTAATATTGTTGATAGTTGTTCTTTTTTTCTCCCTTTATATTATTTAGTATAATTCTTCATACCATTGTATTTCTTTCTGTCTTTCCTTCTCTTTTCCTAATTAAAAATAGCTTTTCCTCATCTCTTTTTTTTTGTATTTTATAGTTTAAGATGTCAGAAAAAGATCCTTCTGGCTTTAAGAAGTGCCAAAATGCAGGCAGAAGCTGCCTTTGCCTGATGCTCATTCACTATGTGTTTATTCTTTAGGCTCGGATCACCTTCAAGTAGAGTGTTAGATATGTAAAACCTTTAATCCATGTGCCATTGTGGACCAGAAAAATAATCTTATTTTGAAAGGGTTACTCCTTGCATCTTTTTCTGAGGCTTTTGCTAGAGCTTAACACTCCAAGTCAAAAACTAAAAAGCCTTCCACTTAGTCTCCTAGACCTTCAGGATCCTCAGCTCCTTCATCCATGGAACCACCAAAGAAAAAAACATAAATTGGATCAAAAGGCTACTTCTATTGTATCAGCATCAGATCTGAAAATGGCCTCCAGGCTCTTTGGATCTGAGGCCCTTACCATGAACTAGAATTGATTCAGTGCCTTCCAGAGTACCTTCTCCTTTTATGGAATTCCAGCACTCTAAATCACCATCCTTAGCTTCCTCTTGATCTTCCAGAAGTCTGACCAAAGCTGATGTGGACAGAATGATGAGGAGATTTCTCTCAGTGCAGATACAAGAAGCCCCTGGATCCAGGTATGATGGGACCATCTGGATCAGATCCAAAGATATTTGTACTTTCAGCTCAGAGAAAGTCTTTGAGTACTCCAGATCCAATGGTTTTGGAGGCAGATGACTCTCATAGCTGTAGCATCCCTGTTGGATCCAATGTGTTAAAGTCAATTCTGAAGTCGTTGGAGACTTCTCTGTCCCAAGGAGTCTCAACACTGGACAGCTTGGCTCCGACCTCCACCTCGAGTGGATTGCCCTTGGGGCAGATGGAGCTGATGGGGAAGAAGCATTCCTTCTTGGCTCCATTGGTTGCTTTCTCCCTGGACTGTTCTGCCTTTAAGAAGGTGGGCAGAGTTTTCTCTGCTTTGGCAAGACAGGTGGTGTCTCCCCCTTGTATCTTCCCTCTGGATCCCAGAAGCCTCTGTCCCTTGAACCACATCATTCTATTCCACAGGGACAGCCAGCTGAAAGTCTCCAGGCTACCCAGTAGGGTATTACAATCTTTTCTGATACTTTACCATAGCATCCCACCAACAAAGTCCCTAGGAAGAGGAAGTGAAAGAGGAGACACTTTGACTCCCATCAGGAGTCCCTCACCAAAGATACTGATTTTGATGAAGGGGAAGGGTCCCCCAGATCACCACCTGAAGACATCTCATTCAGAGACATTCTTGAGATCCTTAAGTATAGGGATGGTTGGTCCTCCAATAACCCTTCTCCAGAGGAACTGGTATTCCTGGAGGCCTTTGACGCTGGCCCATTTACCTCCTGGGTTACTCCATTCACAAATGACCACATTGAATTGATCACTAGGTGGGCATGAAAGGAGCCTGACTCAGTTGAGCCAATCCCCAAAAGATCAGATCAGATTCTGGCTCCAGCTGTAGGTAGGGAATTCTTGAGCAAAGGAGAGACTGTAGATGCCACAGTTATGGTAGTGGCCACCAAGAAGGAACTTGTTGAGCAGAGTTCTTCTGTCCATCCCCATAACAGAGACTCTAGGGCATTGGACAGATTTGGGAAGCATGTGTATGCTTCAGTAGCCTTTGTCCTTAGGTCGCTGAACTACCCGGCACACTTTACAATATTGCAAAGGGACTTGATAAAGGAACTATTAAATTCCCTTTTTGGGACTACTACTGCTGAGAGTCAGACTTCTGTGTCCTCACAGTTGGATACCCTACAATCTATTTCTAATTCATCCTTGAGGCTTATCTTGCATGCAGCTGAACTTGCCTCAGGGACAACTGGTTCACGCATTTGCATTTGGAGGCATGCCTAGATAGACTTGTATGATTTTGTGGAACTCTTCAAGTCCTCAGGTCTCAATTCACCCTTTGATAGCAGTTCATTGTTTGGCCCTAAATTTAAAGACACATGCTCCGGGTGTGAGAAAGATGGAAAGACCCTCTCTGCAGTAGGCATACATTTTTGACTCCTCAAATATCCATTTCTAGCAATCAATGTGGTGGTCAGAAAATCTGGTTCAGAAAGTCCCAAGGTGTTTACCAAGATCCACATGGAGATCATTCCCCCAGGGGCAGAGAATGAAACTTGAATGGACAATGACACCCACATGACAAAGGAGGCCTGCAGAACCTAGGGTGCAGAGATTCCTTCTCTGATAGACCCTACCAGTGCTCCTGAAAGGAGACCCAGTTGTCCCCCTCTGGAGGCAATCAGGGGTCAATTACCTCTGCACCAGAGAGCCTGGCTGGACATCATAAGAGATACATGGGTGCAGAGGCTAATATCCAGAGGTTATATTATTCCCTTTTCCCTCCCACCTCCATCTCTATCAAACTTTTCTGATATTCCACCCAATCAGGGGAAGGCAGCAGCAACAGAAATACAAAAGCTGCTAGAAAAAGAGAGTCATCCAAGAGGTCCTATCAAACCATATAGACTCTGGAACTTACTCAAGATTCTTTTTACTGCCAAAGAAAACAGAGAAATGAAGACCAGTTTTGGATTTCAGTGACCTGAACAAATCAGTATGACACACAGAGTTTTGGATAGTCATGGTTCAGTTTATTCTGCTCTTAGTGGGCAAGGATGACTGGATGTGCTCGATAGATCTTCAGGATGCGTACTATCACAAAAAAATGAACAGGCGGTCCAGAAGGTATTTACACGTCTGGCTGGGAGACAGTCATTAGCAGTTCAGAGCACTGTCCTTTGCCCTCACTACAGTCCCACAGGCTGTTTACCAAATGCATGGCAGTGCTAGCAGCTCACCTGAGACTGCAGGAATTCTGAGTGCTTCCATACTTAGATGACTGGATCATTACTGCCACGACCAGGCATCTATTAATAAGAATGAGAGATCAGGTAATCCAGACTTGATCTCATCTGGGGATAATTATAAATTACAAGTCTCATTTACAACTGTCTCAAACAATGAAACACATAGGATAGGTTTTTAACATGTTATCAGTGACAGCTTCTCTTCCTCTCTGAAGAGTGCAGTCTATCAAATTCCAGGTCAGGAAAGTAATTCACAGTGCCATAATTTAGCCCTGTTGATTCAAGCTTTGGGGTCAGTGTCAGTGGCTATAATATTAATTCCTCTAACAAGCTGATGCTATCAACAGAATGGTTGAGTCTTTATCAACACATCAGCCCAAATAAGAATCACTCAGGCATGCAAGAGATATCTTTGGTGGTGGATTCAATTAGATCAGGTTCTACAAAGCCGTTCTTTCATTCTTCCTCAGCCCAAGGCTATAGTGACCATGGATGCTTCCCAGATTGGATGGGGTGGTGGCCCTTCCTGGGGAAAACAGTCCAAGGCACTTGATCCCCTGAAGAGGCCAGTATGCATATCAATGTCCTGGAAATGAGAGCGGTACTCTTAGCATTACATGCCTTCTAAGATGCTCTCCCTTTCAGGGCAATTGCAATTCAAATGGACAACATGTCAGGAGTTTGGTACATCAACATACAAGAGGGAACCAGGTCTTACCCCTTGTGTCAAGAAGCCTTCAAAGTGTGGCAATGGATGATCTCTTTCAATCGCTTTCTGATACAATGCACATTCCAGGGAAGTCCAACATGATAGCAAACAAATTGAGCAGGTCCATTCTACTACCTCATGAGTGGTCTCAACATGAAAGTGGCAGAAATTATTTTCTGTCAATGGGGCCAGCCTTGCTGCAATCTTTTTGCATCTCCCTAAACAAGTGCAGCAGCTTCTTGACCTGATCTCCCTACCAGGGGTATCACCCAGGGATGCCCAACTCCACAACTACTCCCCACCTCCCCTTATTCACAAATTTCTGTAGACAGCTGCCTGGTTGAAGAGCAAAGTAATCCTTATTGCACCTTACTGCCTCAGCAGATTTGGTCCCCTTACTTTGGCCTCATCTACTTTAACCACCTTGGATTCTGATCTGATTCCAGACCTCCTGTCTCACCCAACAGACATGATTCATCTGTATATCTCAAACCTCAAGTTAACATTGTGGTTTCTCCAATTCCTTTAATAGCCAGACAACCGATTCTCCCTTACCCTGTCCATCATATAATACTTTTATCTTCTCATAAGGCTTCTACAAGAAAACTTTACAGAAGTAAATGGGAAAGGTTTGTTTTGGGCACATCTGAAATTTATTGACCCCTTCTCAGCTCTTGTACAAAGAGTTCTTGAATTTGGCAATGATTTTTAATAAGGGAGCTAGCTCTTCAACAATTAAAATTCAGTTAGCAGCAATCTCTAACTTTCATATTGGATTTGAGAATTCTTCCTTGGCTTCATCTAAGCTTTGTCAGGATTTGTTGAGAGGCACTCTCCTGCTGAGACCTTCTATAAAGATCCTACTCCACCATGGGATTTAAATTTGGCACTGCAGGCCTTAATTCAGTCTCCCTTTGAACCAGCAGCAAAATGTGATCTTAAATTCATGACCTTGAAAACTATTTTTCTAGTGGTCAATACCTCTGCTAGACAAATTTCAGAACTTCAAGCATTGTCTTGTAAACCTCCCTACTTGATTTTTCATAGGTATAGAGTAACATTACATACCAACCCTTCTTTCCTTCCTAAGGTGGTGTCAGACTCCAATATCAACCAGCCCATTAACCTGCCAGTCTTCTTTCCTAAATTTACAAACAAAGGTGAATATATGTTGGATTTATTGGATATCCACAAACAATTATGTTTTTAGTTACATAGAACAAAACAAATTAGGAGGGCAGATCAATTATTTGTCTCCTTTGCAGATTCTAAATTAGACAAATTAGTTACAAAGTTAACTTTAGTCAGATGGCTGATGGCTTGCATATCATTTGTCTACAACAAATTGGGTCTATCCTTGCCAAAACTTTTAAGAGCCCATTCAACTAGGTCCATGGCAACTTCTTCAGTGTTTCATAGGTTCATAGATTAGTGCTAGGCTAACTGCCCTTGTGGGCCATTTTCAGTCTAGCCAATTACCCCTGTGAGAATCAAACCCTGCACCTTATGTTTGTAAGGTAAACACCTTAACCATTATGCCAACCTTCCATGGATGATATATGTGCGGCTGCAAATTGGGCCGACCCTCATACCTTTATTATTCATTACAAACTGGATCTTGTCTTGAGGGGAAGAGCATCCTTTGGGTCAACTGTGCTGAGGAATATCCTTCCTTAGAGCTCACACTGGATTTTAGGTAGCTGGGGACTCTTTTCCAACAGTTGAGGATAGAATGAAAATTGACAACATCAGATAAAAAAGTTATGTACTTAACATAACATTCCATTTGTGTTATCTATTTTCATTCTTCCTCAACTTCCCACACAGCAACCCCTTCCCTTTTTCACTGTTGATTTCTGGAAGAACGAGAGCTTATAAGGACACCACTGTCCCTCATGTTGAGCTTGAGGTATAGTTTCTTCTGTCAGGAGTATTATATTAGTACTTCCTACTTTATGTAAACCAGCACAAAAGATCTGGAGTATGTTAGGGGTTGGTGCATTATGGGTAAGGGAGGAGCTTGAGGGCTTTTTGTAGGCCACAAGCTAAAGTAATGTTCAAGGTGGATCCGAGGAAATGGATCTGAACTTAACAGTTGAGGAAGAATGAAAATGAACAATGCAGATGGATCATTATAGTAAGTATATAACTTTTTTTTATATTTGAATATCCTGTTTTTTTTTGCTTCTCCAGTGTGTAATACTGAAAAACTACCTTTTATGTGTTATATCTAAGCAATACATTTATTTATATGATACTTATCTGCATTATCCTTCTGTTTTGTTTTATGTCACCTAGCACTATGGCACCCAGATGTCCCAATCCCCACAAACCCTTCTTCAGTGACCCTGAGGATGAAGTAATTATCAAAGCATTTAGGTGCCATGGTGCCTTTTTGCTTGAGAGATTATGTGGAGATATGTCTGGAAGAATGCAAATTTGGCAGCAGATACTGGATGACGTTACTGATGTAGGTGACTACAAGAGGACATATGATTAGGTGTGTCATAGGGGCACTGATATTTCTTTGGCTTGGAGGAGAGCAGCTGCAGTGGCCAGTGGATGGATGGCTACCAGGGTGGGGCCTGCTACAGAGCCACCACTGACACCAAATGAAGAGTTCCTGTCCACTGTCAGGGATCTAGAGAGCTCAGTGGAAAGTGCACAACAGCATGTGATTGATGTTGGTGCTGCTGTTTCAGGGAGGACAAGTATGTCCCAGGAGGAACTTCCAGGTAGGCTTACCTGTGTCAATTGTTAGATATTTATTGTACAGTAAAATATTGAAAGCAATACACAACTTTCTGTTTAACATATTTATTGGGGGGCTAGTTGAGTGATACATTTAACAACAAATTTGGTTGATTACTCATGGGCTTGGGGTGGATGTGTCATCCAAGTTTGTGTTAAAAGTATAGTTAATGGAAATATAAAGGGCAGAAGGTTTTAACTCCCTGTGTTACTGTGAAGGTGTCATTACCTTTTGCTTAACTTCTAGGACCGTCCTCCATAGAAGTCTGGAATCATCTGCACATGGTAAGCCAAATATTTTTATTTTCAGCACTGATGAGCAGCTCAATGAAATATTTATTTTATCCATACATGTGATGTGGGTGTCAGGACTGTTGTGTGTATTGCTGTACTGTCTACAATAGTGGCACCACTGTTGGTTTGTTAGCATATATTGGACTATAGTAGTGTATTAATTTCTTTATTGTGCTTGTAGCTTATTATCACAGGTGATCCTGACAGTGGAAGTGTAGGACTCTTACCACCTGATGTCAGAGTATTGGCAGACTCTGATGATGATGGTGGGCAAGCACAGGTGCAGCCAGGGGGGTCAGAAGTTGATTCTGCGACACCGACAATGGCATTCAGCCATCCCCTCTAATTCCATCAGACACAGCCAATAGGTCTATGCCAACCCATTCCAGTCAACCCTCAGATATTGGACAGGCAGAGGGTGAGACTCTCAATACTGTGACTTCAGTGCCTGTTGACCCTGGCCATAACCAAAGTGTGGGTGAGGTGCTATGCCAGAGGGTTGCTAGGGGTGCTTGAAGTAGGCCTGCTGTCCTCTTCCACCTGATCCAGGTGTGTCTTCCCATGCCACTCGACTTATGTTTAGGGCCATCATGTAGGGCCAGGCATGTTCAAATAGGTCCTCCAGAGAAATCCTTAGGTTGTGGATGTGGTACAGGCTGACATGCCTGACTGTTGCCACTATGTTGCCAGTTCAATGGATCGGATGAATGACATGGAATAGACAGTGTCTGTGGTGGAACATCTGTTGGGAGGGGTATGGCATTCAGATGGGCGTAGGTCAGTCACATCATCTGATGTTAGCCAATGTGGCAATGCCCAATCACACTCCCGTAGTGGCAGTACTTGTACTGCTCCATCAGTGGTTGAGGTGTCCACACCCAGACATGACAGCCCATGGGGACATGGTCCTGGGCATCCTTGTGAGGAAAGCTATCCAACAAATATCAGTCACATTTAGGTAGCAGCAGTGCATCTGACCATGGGAGTGGATGTGCCAGTGCAACTCCTTGCAGAGCCAGTTCTCATGGTCATGTGCAACAAAGATGAACTGCCACCTTTACCATGCACTGCTCACACCAGTCTGACATAGCAAGACTTAGAGCTTGCACAGAGATTGGCTGTGTTCTTGTAGAAACCCACACACCAATTTCACTGGGAGGACCCATACAGGCACACACAAAGCAGTTACATGGTTCATCCATGAGGCTTAACGATCATTCTGTCTCAGTGGCCATTTGTTATTTATCCAATTGTCTACTTGTTTCTCTTTCTTACTCACATGCACTCACTTGCCTTTTGTGTCAGCCTAGGCTTCCTGTCTCCCCCAAATAACACCCTGTGCGGGTGATAACTGTGCCATATCCTTTTTTTCTGTCTTTTGCATACAGTGATACATAAGCTTTGTCTGATGGTCAGGGAGGCATAGCTGACTTAGTGTTTAGTATATATGTGTTTGTGATGTTGTTTTTCTAATTGTACTGCTTTCTTACCGGTTTTTGTAATGTGGACATGCCCTAGCTACATGGTTCCCTTTTTATAGTGTAGATTCAGGCTATGAACACGGTGAATATGCAGATGAGGTGAGAACTCATTAGAAATGCTGAATCCCAATTTCTTGTCTCTGTGTAGCAGATATAAACATACTGCAGGCAGCCCCTCAGTGTATTGCCAATGCATTGCAACTGTGAAA
This sequence comes from Protopterus annectens, assembly GCF_019279795.1. Classification (NCBI taxonomy): domain Eukaryota; kingdom Metazoa; phylum Chordata; order Ceratodontiformes; family Protopteridae; genus Protopterus; species Protopterus annectens. The sequence continues at coordinate 1,716,640,017 of NC_056743.1, read as the reverse complement.
TATTACTGGTATGGAGAATGAAAACACAACTGCAATTTAGACTCACTTACCTCCAGTGGGTGTGTCAGCTAAACTACACTTACAACATATAAGAGTAATTGTATCAAGGTTTTAAGTGTAAGTAAGCAGCACACATTTCACAGTTTCTATTCAGTAGCATCCACCCTCCCCTGCATTTGTTGACAACTGTACATTATTGCCATTTAATATCTTCACACATTTTAAGCACAATAATACAAAATGCCTTACAGAATGGATATCTCAGATTAATGGTCAGTTAAGAGAAGAAGAATGAGCAACAAGCACAAAGAGATAAGACAGAAGCTGCATTTCTGTAAGCAGTAGTCATAAATGGTTGTGTGATCACTCATTGCACTACATCTGAAATTAATACATGTACAAACAACTCAGAAGTGTACAATGTCATATGATGTTATGTTGTCCATCTCGCCTTCCTTCTTTCTGGTTGGGTTCAGAGCCAATCTCGGCTCTGACTCGGCCACTTCTAAAGCTCGAAGAGTCCTAACTGGCTCGAGGCTCACCCCTTATCCCAGCATGCATAGCGGTAGCTACCCAGATCTCGTTTGCCGCTTGCAGCATCGAGAATGTGTTCTGCTGGCTTAGGCTAAGTAGTTAATTTCGTCTATAAAAATTGCTGTTTGGTTAGGTCTAATTGGTATAGTTATTTAGAGTTTAACTATCTTTTTATCCCTATACTCGCTACAGTTGTTGTTTGTGATTATAGGCCGTCGTTTCCTCTCAAGCCTGTTTTGTCTGTGTTATCGGCGGCCCGTTTTTTTTCTCAGGGTTGTGTTCTTTCCCTTTTCCCTCCCTGCTTCTTAGGGAAACGGCGATTTAGGTTAGAGGCTTTCTCCCTTTGGGAGTTTTAGCCATTTAAGTTAGAGGCTTGCCTTCCTTATCTTCTATCCTTCTTCCAAAAAAAAAAAAAAATCTCTTTCCTTTAGTGCATGCTTTCTTGTGTGAAATTATGTCTAAAGAGTCTACAAAACAGTCAGGCTTTATAAAATGTGACTCGTGTTGCTAAAATATGTCCCTTACAGATGGGCACATAAGTTACATTTGCTGTTTAGGTGTGGTCCACCTTCAAGATTAGTGTTCTATGTGCCATGCTTTCAGTGCACGAGTGTTGCAGGAAAGGCGCAATAAGTTGATCCTCAAAGGGTTGTTAAAACCTCAGGTTGAGGTTGCTTTGGTTACTCAGACTTCAAAATCTGATGAAAGACAAGCTTCTGCGTCGGCTCCACCTTCAGTGCTGACAAAGGCAAAATCAAAATCTTTGGATCCTTCAGAATAGATTGTTGGCTCCGAAGATTCCTCTGTTCTGGCAGCTCCGTCTGTGGCTTTGGAGCCATCCCGGACTCACAAGAGGTCAAGATCCCCTTCAATGGACCCGGTGAGATCTGTGCCTCAGTCATCACTGTTACAATCTGAAGCAGGTAGTCACTGGTCCTCGGCCCACTCCTCTCGATCATCCAGGAGGTTGTCAGATTTTGATGTGGAGAGAGTGGTGAAGAGGCTACTTAAGACATGGGTATTTGCTCAATTGTTGTCAGGGTCAGCCCAGAAGGAAGTGGCTCCATTGTCTGGTCCAGCCTCTATCTTGGTTCCTCCTCCAACTGTGTCCATTTTGGAGGCAAAGTGCATGGAGGTAGTAGCGGTGGAACCGTCAGTTCTGACGACCCTTGCTTTGTCAGTTCTGACATTTACTCCGACCTCCTCGACAGTCTGATCTGTCTGGAGGTTTGGGTGCTGAGACTCCCTTGTTGGCTCCGAGGGGGAAGTGGCATTGGACCCTTGTCTGACCCCGTTCTCCCTCTTGGAACTTCAGTATAGATGAGGCAAATCTGCCTCAGAGCCATTGCCTTTGGTACAGAGATCTCCAGTCTCCTTGGAGCTGGAGCCTCCTTCCGTTCCAGACCACAGGACCTTTAAGGTGATGAGGAGTGTGCTGTCCACTGAGACGGCTACACCCTCAGCTCCACTGGCTCCGTCCTCATTGATACCTGTGTCTGCCTCAGATCCTTCTCTCCGTTCCAAGCGTAGGGAACCTATGCCCCAGAATGCCCCACTGGGCAACCCCTCTTCTTCCGAGACCTCTCCTGAGCATGTCTCAGAAGAGGTTCCCAAGAAGAAAAAATGTAAGAAGAAACATGTGGACTCCTCTGAGTCCGTCACCTCTGACGCAGACTTGGATGACTAGGAAGGGTCCCCATGGTCCCCCTCTGAAGATGTCTCATTCTCAGACATTCTGGAGGTCCTTAGACAGAGGGGAAACTGGAAGTCCCGTGCCCCTTCTGAGGATGAGTCCATGTACCTGGATGCATTTGGTTCCTGACCTTCCACCTCCTGGGTGTCTCCGCCTTTCGACCCACTTTTGACTGTTGTTTGTCGAAAGGTTTGCAGTGCTCCAGAGTCCATGGAGCCTGTTCCGAGAAGGCCACCAGATGACAAGTCCTTCCTCTCCAAAGGCATGCCAGTTGATGCTATGGTAGTGGCAGCTGCCACCAAGAAGAAACTTGCAGAGATCCTCTTTTATCCATCCACCAAACAAGGAGTCTAGAGACGTAGATAGGTATGGGAAGCATGTTTTCTCTTCAGCGGCCTTTTCCCTCTGGTCACTGACTACTTAAAGCATTTTACAAGGCTTCAGAGGGATCTCCTTAAAGAGATGGGAAATACCCTCCAGGATCCTTCAACTGAGGGAATGGCTTCCAAGTCTGCTAACCAGCTAGTGACCCTAACCTCCATTGTCAACTCCTCCATGCACTTGATTTCTTACACAGCAGATGGAGCGAGTAGGGCTGCAGGCACAGGAGTAGCTCTTCACAGACACTCCTGGATGTGCCTATGTCAATTTGCAGAGCCCTTCAAGTCCTCCTTTACAAACTCCCCCTTTGACGGCTTGGCCTTGTTCGGGCCACAAATTCGAGAGACCCTTACCAGGAGTGAATGTGATGGCAAAACTGTCTCTGCCATAGGAGTCAATTTTTCCACTCCATCCTGGCCTTATCCCAAAGGCCAAAAGAGTGGAAAAGTGTGGTTCCGTAAATCCCAGAGAGCTTCGCCAGACACTCGTGGAGAAAATTCCCCCAGAGGCAGAGGGGGAAATAACAACAGGAGATGCTGACCTCACAGCAGGTGGTTCCACAACAGGGTGACAGGGTTACATTCTCTGCCAGACTCTTTCAGAATCCCTGAAGGATTGCCCGACTGCTCACCTCTAAAGGCAGTCAGGGGCAGAATTTCAACTGTACCCAAGAGCCTGGAAAAAATTAACAGAAGACGAATGGGTACAGCGCATAATATCCAGGGGTTACAAAATTCCCTTCACCCAAGCACCCTCAAGATGTAAAAAATCAACGATCCCAGATGTTCCACCCAGTCTTCGTGATCAAGCAGCCATAGAAGTAAAAACTTTGTTGCAAAAAAGAGCCATTCAGGAAGTCCCAGCAGACTAGATCGAATCTGGAACTTACTCAAGGTTCTTTTTAGTTCCAAAGAAAACAGGAGACTGGAGACCGATTTTGGATATCAGCAAGTTAAACAGGTCAGTAAAGAAGATAAAGTTCCAGATGGTGACACTGCAGTCCATTCTACCCTTTTTGGGTCAGGACAATTGGATGTGCTCTATTTCCAGGATGCGTACTACCACATAAAAATGGACAGGTGGTGCAGGAGACATTTACACTTCTGGGTGGGAACCAGTCATTATCAGTTCATAGCTCTGCCCCTTGGCCTTACCACAGCCCCCAGGGTGTTCACCAAATGCATGGCAGTAGTCATGGTCACCTGGGAGGTTTGGGATTCCAGGTGTTTCCTTATCTAGACGACTGGCTCCTTTCTGCCACCACCAAGCATCATCTCCTAAGGGCCAGGAACCACATGATTCACACTTGTGCAAGCCTAGGAATCACAATAAATTTTGAAAAATCTGCCTTGTTGCCCTCTCAGTGTATTACTTTCATAGGCGCTCAGCTAAACACAAGAGACATGATAGCCAAGCTTCCACAAGAAAGAGTGCTTGCCATTTGAGGTCAGCTTTCTCTTCTTCTGTCAAAATCAAAGGTTCAGGCTGTATTTGTCTTGAAAGTCTTGGGGTTAATGGTGGATGCCATTACTCCAGTTCTGCTAGCCTGTTACCACATGAGGATCCTGCAATGGCTTCTCTTAACTCAGTGGTCGTACCAGGATTTGCCAATGTCACACATGATCTTAATCATGGATACTTGCAAGAAAGATCTACAGTGGTGACTCCACTCTCCCCTAGTCACTCTGGGCAGACCCTTTGTAGCCCCTCTTCCAGTAGCCACAGTGACCACAGACGCTTCCCAGATAGGGTGGGGGGGCATTATCTGGGTCAGACAGTCCAAGGAACTTGGCAACTTCACGAGTACCATTTGCACATCAATGCCCTGGAGATGAGAGCGGTGTTACTAGCATTGCAAGCACTTTATGACTCTCTCCCTTTGGGCCATATAGCAATTCAGATGAACAACATGTCAGTAGTGTGGTACATCAACAAGCAGGGCAGAACCAAATCCTATCCCTTATGTCGGGACCCCCTTCGAGTATGGCAATGGACGATCGCTTCTCAGTGGTTTCTGGTTGCAACGCACATTCCGGGGAAGTCCAACGTGATAGCGGACAAGCTAAGCAGGGCAATTCTCATTTCTCATGAGTGGCTCTGAAACAAGATATGGTGGATATGATTTTCTGTAGATGGGGCCAGCCTTGCTGTGATCTATTCACCTCTCACCTAAACAACAAATGCAGCAGCTTTTTTGCCCTAGTTCCCCCTCTGGGACAGTCATCTAGAGATGCACTAGTCCATGATTGGCCCCCCCAGGATCCTTTATGCTTTTTCCCCCTTTCCTTTAATTCCAAAAGTTCTTCAGAAAGCAAAGTTGCTGAGTTGCAAACTGATCCTCATTGCGCCATACTGGCCTTGTCAGATATGGTTCCCGTTCCTATCACATTACCTGCAAGAGGAGCCTTGGATTCTGGACCCAGTTCTGGACCTTCTGACACATCAGTCAGGTGCTCTTCATATCCATTCGAACTCTCAAGCTGACAGCTTGGTTTCTCCACTTCTGATCTTAGCCAGGCTCTCTGATATTTCTCCGATGGTTCAACATATTTAAGTCTCTTCCCATAAACCAACTACTAGGAAGCTCTATGTTAGCAAATGGAAGAGGTTCTCACTCTGGGCCAAACATAATAACATTGATCCTTTTACAGCCCCAGTTGCAAAAATTTTGAATTTCCTGGCTGAAACCTTCGAAAAAGGAGCAACAGCTGCTACAATTCATGTTCTACTGGCTGCTATTTCTAACTTTCGTGTGAGGCTCCTAGATTCTAATGTCATGTCCCATAAGTTATGCAAGGCCTTTTTGAAAGGTGCTAAACTACTGAGGCCTCCTATCCTAGAACCTCTCCATCTTTGGTATTTAAACCTAGTACTAGCCACTCTGATCCTTCCTCCCTTTGAACCAGCTGCTTCTTGTCCTATGAAGTTCTTATCATGGAAGACTCTTTTCTTAGTCATGATTACATCATCTAGATGGGTTTCTGAGTTACAGGCACTTTCCATCCACCCACCTTATATGATTTTTTACAAAGATAGAATCTCTCTTAGGACTAATCCTTCCTTTTTACCAAAAGTCTGCTCAGAATATAATTTGAATCAGTCACTTGAACTTCCTGTTTTCTTTCCAAATTATGACAACAAGGCAGAGCACAAATTACATCAATTAGATGTCCACAGGCAATTACGATTTTATCTTCAAAGGACCAAGGACATCACAAAATCAGATCAGTTGTTTGTTTCCTTTTCTCAGAGCAAACAAAGCTCATCAGTTTCTAAAGTGACTCTTTCAAAATGGTTGTCTAGTACTATTACTCATGCTTATGAGTCTAGAAATGTGTCAGTCCCATAGAAAGTCAGGAGACATTCCACTAGGTCCTTGGCTAACTCCATAGCTTTTCAAGCTAGGCTTCCTTTAGATATTATTTGCGCATTACAAAGTGGACATGGCTTCTCAGGACAGGGCATCCTTTGGTTCCACTGTTCTGAAGTCTCTCTTCCAGTGAGCCATCCAGGATTTAAGTGCTAGGGACGCTGTCCCAACCAGAAAGAAGAAAGGCGAGATGGACAACATAACATGATGTTATGTTCTTACTATAACGTTCCATGTTTGTTGTCCTGTATCTTGCCTTCCTTCTCACATCCCTCCTTCCCCCATCCTGGATAATTGAGAGGAATTTAGTTTTTGGCTGATATGGCTGAGTATCCTTTGCCTTTCAACCTTTGATGTTCTCCTTGTCACCATGTTTTTATATATATATATATATATATATATATATATATATATATATATATAAGTGGTTAGTTATCACAAATGAGATCTGGGTAGCTACTGCTAGGCATGCTGGGATAAGGGATGAACCTCGAGCCAGTTAGGACTCTTTGAGCTTTAGAAGTGGCTGTGTCGGAGCCGAAATCAGCTCCAAACCCAACCAGAAAGAAGGAAGGTGAGATACAGGACAACAAACATGGAATGTTATGGTAAAAACATAACTTCTTTTTTTTGTTAATACTGTGGATGATGTTGCAGTTGTTTGTATGCACAATGGCTTTCATTCTCTGCTGCAAAGCTGTTTCTGTGGCACAAAGGGATAAGACACCCTTCATGTGTTACTGTGTTTTAAAGGTTCATTGGAGTGAGAGGTCAAATACAGACTGGAGTAAAGACATTTCATGTGTACCAATATAAATTTTGTAGTGTTGTTTATTTAATATTTTTTTTCTCCCTTACTACTAGTTTACCTTTTTTTATTGCCAATATTTTCTCATTGAGTAGCTTAAAGGAGAAACTTTGCTTATCTCGTTTGCATGATGCTTACCATTGAGCAAACCTGGACTACTGGCCCACACAGGAAGCAGACAGAACACCTGCAGACAGGAGGCAGACATTCTAAATGTTAAAAAGGAAACATTATATGTTTTGCTTTCCATCGCACAACACCGCTAAGCTACATTGAGTGACATTAGCAAGACACTGAGGGGCTGGCTGCACTATGTATACATTTGCTACATGGAGAGAAGAAATTAGGATTCAGCAATTCTAATGAGTTCACATCTCATTTGCATATTCCCCGTGTTCACAGCCTGAAGTGCAAGCTTCCCCAAAACACCTGCAGTCAATAAACACCTGCAGAGAGAAAGCAGACAATAGACAATTTCAAAACAGATACATTGTGTCAGCTGTGTGTTGAACACCATGCAAACACGGTAAGCAGCACTGCACAGCTGTTAACACACAGAAGTTAATAATGAAATATCCAACTGTTATTTAACTATTCCTGTGGCAGTAGGTGCAAGTGTTGGGCTATAATGCAGATAGTCCTGGGTTCTAATACAGGAAGTTCAACAACCAAGTGTTATGTCAATATTCCTGTGGCAACAGATGTAAATGTAGGGTTGCCATACACATGATCCTGTGTTCTAATACAGGAAATTCCAGACTTTTTTTACTGTTGTTCCATTTCACATTATATTAAAATTCACTTATAATAATTTATACATAATTATAAATAACAATAACTATGCATAGCAGTGGAGTTGATATGAAGTATATGTATGACAGATAAGACATCCTTACTGTGCTTTGAACATTCAGATGTATGAATGTCTACTATGTTTCTGTAAGTGCAATTCTGCTATGTGGACTTGGATAGCCTTCACACTTAAATAAGACACATACACAAATGAATGTCGCACACACACACACACACACACACACACACACACACACACACACACACACACACACACACACACACACACACACACAGTTAACACCTCAGTATCTCTTCTGTATTTATAAATAATTCATAAGTATGTTTGAGAAGCACTTCTTCTGTGGCAAAGAACAGACATACAAGAGCAAAACAGTATTTTTATCACTGTATAAGGGGTGAACGGCCACAGAAATATCTGAGAGACATGCTAGGGATGGCCATCTTGTACAGTAGTTATTTTCAAGCCATTAGGAATATTATTAAGATAAACTGGTCAGCCTTACACACAGATGAACAGATAGGTTGAATAGTTGGAGCCTACCCACAATCCTGCTATAGGAATAGGAAGTCACTTAAAAGAATGTTGTGTTATCCAAACCAAATCTGCAGTGAATCTTAGGGAACATGAAATATATGGAACTTTAAAGTGTGGGAGCTTTAATTTTTGCTCATTTGTAGACAAATCACATGTGTTTACACATCCAGACACTCACAAGTGGTTTTGGTTTCACACTCAAGATGACTGTAATAGTAAAGACTTGATTTACCTTGCACATTGCATGCAGTGTAATACTTTTTTATGTCAGAAAGACAAATTGTTGGCTATGTGAACACAGTAAAGATCACTTGTATTGTGCATGAAAGAATAATCCCTCGTGTGAAACACATGCTGCAGTTTGAGGGACATGTTTTCAAGTTTTTGATTATTGAGAATATCAAAGTAAGTGAGTGGTTAGGGGACATAATTAATGACACTGAGAGAGCAGAAGTCCAAGGGATTTTGAAATTACGAGCCAATAGAGTCTCTGGTTTAAATGATCATGTCCCCCTTAAGCCAGTCTTGAAAGCTAGGAGACTGAAGTGCTGATGTTTGTGTGCGTGCTTTTAAGAAGTGTTTTAATTAATTATGGTTGCTATGTTACAATGTATGCATTTGATGTAATTGGAGAGTTTTAATTTTTAGAGTGATGTCATTACTATATTAATCAATGTTTCACATTTGATTTTACTGTAGACTGATGAAGCTAGTATAACTAGTGAAAGAGCTTACCATTTGTTACTCACACTTGGATTATTCACTAGTGAATAAATATCTAGATTTTATTTTTATTTTTGCTCCTACTGTGTCATTCTCAAGTCCAGCAAAGTGCAATGCTTCAGTGCAGGTAAATACATATTATTTACTGGATTTTTTGCTGTTCTACATCATTAATTCTTTGGGGGGGGTCTGTTCTCTTCTTTGTTAATAGTATGGATAATGTTGCAATTGCTTGTATCTACAATGGTTTTCATTCGCTGCTGCAAAGCTGTTTCTTTGGCAAAAAGAGTTAAGACACTCTTACTGTATTATTGCATTTTGAAGGTTCATTGGAGTGAGAGTTCAAATCCAGACTGGTTTAAAAATATTTCAAGTGTACCAACAAAAATTTTGTAGTCTTGTTTATTTAATACATTTCATTTCTTCCTTCATGCTAATTTACTTTTTTTTTAAATGACCACTATTTGCGCAGTGTACGGCTTAACAGAGAAAAACAATAAATTCCATGTAAACACGGATCCCAAGGATCAAACAAGTTTAGCTTTGCTTATCTCATTTGCATGATGGTTACCATTGAGCAAACCTGGACTACTGGCCCACACAGGAAGTAGACAGAACACTTGCAGACAGGATGTAGACATTCTAAATGTCAAAAAGGACACATCATATTTTTTGCTTTCCATCGCACACCACCACCAAGCTACACTGAATGGCAGTTAGCAAGCTTCTCTAACATCTGCAGCCAACAACCACCTATAGAGAGGAAGTAGACAGTAGAGAATTTCAAAACAGATACATTGTATCAGCTGTGTGTTGGGCACCGCACAAACACAGTAAGTGGCATTGTGCAGCGGTTAACACACAGAAGTTAATAATGAATAGGGAAATATCCAACTCTTATTTAACTATTCCTGTGGCAGCAGGTGTAAGTATAAGGCTGTAATGCAGATGGTCCTGGGTTCTAATACAGGAAGTTCAACATCCAAGTGTTATTTCAATATTCCTGTGGCAACAGGTGTAAATGTAGGGTTGCCATACACATGGTCCTGCACTCTAAAACAGGAACTTAGAGGCATTTGTACCGTTGTTCCATTTCACATTATATTAAATATCACTTATAACAATTTATACATAATTATAAATAATAACTATGCATAGCAGTAGAGCTGATATGTAGTATATGTATGAGGGATAAGACACCCTTACTGTGTTTTGAAGATTCAGATATATGAATGTCTACTATGTTTCTGTAATTATATTTCTGCTATCTGGGCTTGGATGGTCTTCACACATAAATAAGACACATGCACAAATGACTGTACATACAAGGACCTTGTCAGGTCACACACATACATGGTTAGCACCTCAGTCTCTCATTTGTATTTATAAATAATTCATGAGTATATCTGAGAAGCACTTCTTCTGTGGCAAAGATGGAAAATCACAGCTGGGAAGAAAATGCTTTTTCACTTGTGCATAGGTTTGATTCCCACACTGTAAAAATCAATTTTATCAATGTATAAAGCCAAACCAAACTTGGCATCATTGCTTGGGTTTGCACACTAACAATAAACGCAATAACAGGAATTGGCAGGAAATCATTATTTGCCATTGCACTGCTTTTGGGTTAGACATGTGTGGTGTTAGAAGGGAAGGTCCCCAATTTAGGGCTAGAGGTGGGGTGTTCAGGAGTCCAGAATCTTTACTAGACTCCTGGTAAAGTGCCACAGCCAAAGGCTTTTGCAGGGGGACTATACCAGCTCCAAGTACAAATCTGAGGCTTGGAATAGTCTGGCCATGGTTGTATCCAGTACAAGTGGAATTCCACTCACTGGAGAACAGTATAGGCACCACTTTAATAACCTAAAAAGGTGCAGAGGGGATACACTCAACCAGTGGTTGGATGAGTTCTGAACTACAACATCCCACAGTTGTGTACGTATGCTAATAAGAAGAATTTATAATACATAGAAAGCTAAATATAGGCAAGACTGGTATGCATAATGCTCTTCTGTTCTTTTCTTTTCTTTCCACAGGCAATTCTGAAATAGATACAGATAGGCATACCCATGCAGAGCACCTAGAGAGACTGAGGAAAGCAAATGGTATGTATGCAGCACAAGAGAAATATTATTGTAACTTTAAAAATTAAAAACAAAAAATATTTTATTTTCTCTACAGTAGTAGCAAAGTAAGCATGCATATCCTAAGCTGTAAAAGCAAGTATACATGTATCAGTCTATAGCACAAACCAACTTTAAAAGTCAAATGTAAGACCGTAGTCAAACAGTGTGGGTTTAAATACCACATGTAACAAGTATGAGACAGTGCAATCCTTTAATAATATTGCAAAAGCTAAATTCTACACAAGTAGCATAAATGCCCTGCTAACTTTAATCTGCATAATTGGACCAAGCATATGTGCAGTATATCTTCATATTGCAAGGATTACTTTGACCAATCTATAATTATAGTTTGTAGTCATTAGGAAGTATACTTAAATGTAAAATTTCAAATAAAATTGTTGTATTATTGTGATAATGCATTGTATGTCACATATGATGGTGCTATTTGTATCTTTTTTCCTCTCACCCAACCCTTATCTCTTTTTTTTGTTTTCTATTATGTGCTGTTAAAATGTTTCCATGTCATCCATCTCTAACAAATCACTAAATGCTTCACAGAACAGGGAGGTAGGCCAACCCCAGTTGCTCAGCCTAGCCCCACTCCACCAGCTCCAGCACCAAAACCCAGCACATCTGAAATCTAACCTGGCACTATTGTGTCTGCTGCCCCTGCACTACCTGTGCCCTCAGGTAGCACTACCCTGGCAGCTGGTGCTGTGGTACCCTCCAAGAGTACTGACAGAAGTGGGGATTTTATCAACTGTCAAGAGATGTCAAGGTTGGTGTATAGACTTGTGCACAGCACCATTGGTGTATGGCTACACCAGATGGAGAGGCTGCGCTCTTTCATGGTCTATAGGAGGAAGAGGAGATGTCAAGCACTCTAGCAGCCAATAGAGCAAGGGAATGGTGATGACAGTCCTGTGGGTGAGGACTAGATTCTCACTGTCCCCATCTTTGATGGGCATGGGCTTATGTTGTCCCCTCCCTCACCCCAATCATGGTTTCCTCCAACCTTTTCTGTCCCTCACCATCCCTGTGTCTTGTCTTCTTTGTTTTGTTTGTTTACATTTGTTTCCTCAACTACCTAACTTACCTGATCCAGAAATACCAACATCCCTTACCCAGCAGTCCTCTCTTACTGAAATAAAAAAATAAAGAGCACCTGTCCCACAAAAAAACAAAAAAAAACAAAACATAAAACATCATCTCATACATAGCTTTCCACTTTGCACACATGTCTTCTTGACACACTTGATTTGGTCCAATTGGCTATACACATAATTGTATTGTTGTCACCCCTCTTTGTGGAGATGACAGTCCAAATTCATCTAATAGTCTGTACATATTTTCATTTTACACTGCTGAAAAAATGATAACTGTGGTCCTTTCCTACTTCCCTCCTGCACATTCCTATATTGTTTTCCCTTTGTTCTTCCCTGTGTTTGGCCCCCATTTCACCACTTTCATATGTACCCCATTTTAACACCTATAATCTTCTCAAATAATAGAATGACACACAACATGCATAAGTAACAAAACAAAAAAAAAGAACAATGGAGCCCTTCACTTTTTGGCCTGTCAGTTTGCATGGAGTTTGGCATCATACACCGTTAAGTGACAGTGAATGTCTCTTCTATGGTATGGCTACCTCTGCACAATGTGGCTTAATCATGCTGTGTTATGTTAACACACACTACCACACGGTGAATGTTGTATAAAGAATTATTTCTTTGCATTATCACTACTTATTTAAAAGTTTTACATACATATGGATTCAAACCTTATATAATCTGGGCTACAAAAGAAATTTGTCAATGCATTTACACCTGCTGCCACAGATGTCAGCTAAGCAGCAGGTGTATTTCAAACACTCAGTACTGAGAACTCTCATAATATTAGCAATGAGGCTTATGTTTGTGCACCAGTTAACTGCATGTGCAAACACTTTGCCAACCATTGCACAAATCTGCTGCTCAGTGGTGTGCTAGGCAAAGTGGACAATATCATGTATTACTTTGTTTACTGTCCATTTAGTGTTCATGCCATGAAACTACATTTGGAAACACAAACAAAATGAAGGCACTATCTAAGAAAATAACACATTTACATTACAGCCATCTGTTACCTCCTCCCCCCAAGCAGTGCAGCCTTGGCTTCTCAGTACTTCTTCACAAATATTTATCAACTACACTATAGAAATAAACAACAAATGCTGCTTTATATAACATGCACATCTTTATAATTACAATGCACATTCAGATTTTCCAGATGCCTGGTGTCAAAGCCATGGCCTCAAGCTCAATGCCAAAAAGTGCATTGCCATCCCCTTTGGTAAAAAATCTGTACCCATGAACTACCACATAGGCGATAGTCTACTTAACACTGAAAGTATGATAAGAGACCTTGGGACACAGGTGGACAGTAGTCTCTCCTTTGATAATCACATTGCCACAATAGTCAGGAAATCCTATGTGGCACACCTCACCACAAAAGGTTTCTCATCCAGGAAAAAATATGTCATTGTTCCCCTCTACTCGTCACTCATTAGACCCATTATAGAGTATAATGCCCCTTTTGGTATGTACCTCACAAGACATCTACAACAACTGGAAAGGCTGCAGAAATACCTCACAAAGATGATTACCAGCCTCAAACAGATGCCCTATGCAGACCGTCTCAAAAAACACCAGCTTTACTCTGTTGCATATCGCCTACTCAGAAGTGATCTCTGCCTAACATACAAAGCTATGTCAAACCCAGAGCTGTTGGACATGCTCCAGTTATAGAAATCCCAATCCCACCGAGCTATGTGCTCTAGGGACCTAAGCCTTGTCACCACAATAAAAAGAACATGCTGGAGGGATAGATTCCTGTCCCAGAGATTTCCCTCACTTTGGAACAAACTACCTATTTATATCAAACAAATCTCCTCATTAGCACTCTTCAAGAAAAATCTTGATGATTGGATGGGAAATAGGAAATTCACCCCAGGGATCACTTCTGTGGCTCTGCTCGACAGGGGCACATGAAAATAATTTTCTTGGGTGGCGAAAGCCAGGGTGTCTTTTTGGCTAGGCTTATATAGGCCCTAGGGCCTGTAGCCTAGTACCTACCTATGAACCTATGAATACATGTAGTAATGTAAACACCTGTTTATATATGGTTTGTAAGGTGTCTCTTAAAGTATACCTGCACATTGGAAACACAGCCACCAAATACTAGACATTGCACACTCATCAATCTTCTAACATGCAGAACTTTTATATCTTGACAGTTGGACATAGCTAGCTATCAGTTTCATACAGGTCTCCCAACATCTTCTCTCCAGCATCCAGTGCTGATGTCATCCACTAGAAATTGTCCTACAGCCATGTAAAAGTCAGACTTGTGCCATGGTGCTTGCGTAAAGTGTAGAGTTCTCTAATCTGTGTAGTTAGGTAGGGGGGTTGTTCTCACTGCAGTCAACTGGGGTGTATGTTTGCATCTGTCTGTCTAGTCAGAAGAGTATAATTGTGTATCCTGTAGTAACCTCTCTGATCCCATGGATTGTCAATAAAGTGACATTTGCATATGCCTACACATCCATTTCATGTAGGCCTCCCAACATCTTCTCTCCAGAAAACACTGCTGTTGTCATCCTCTATAAGTTGTCATGCAGCCTTGTAAAAGTCAAACTTGTGCTGTGGCATTTGCATAAAATACTGAGTTGTCTAGTGTGTGTACTTGGTTAGGTAGGGGTTCTAATCTCACTGCAGTGAACTGAGAGGTGTGTATGTTTGTGCACTTGCTTGAGATTATAGAGAGCATTTTACACCAGCATGTGGAACACTGCTATTAGCATGTTCTTCTCACAAGACTCTGCGAATGTCATCACTGTAACTGTTTTGTGGATGTGCAGTATTTCCATCAGGGCAGGGTCAGAGACTGGCCTGCAGGCCAGGCACAAGTCACCTCATCCCATACAATACTGATTACAGTGACAGGGCTTTCATTCTATTAACATACATCATGGCATGGTTTGTAGGCCTGGAATTTTCTTGGTAAGAAACCTCTGTGGTCTCTCCAGCTGCTACATGTGTCTTGTGAGGTACACACAAAAGGGAGTATTGTAATCTATTAGTATTCTGATGAAGGACAACTACAGTGCTGGATACAATGACCTGACTTATGAGGTGCATGATGTAGCCTTTTCATACCAATGTGAAAACTTGGTGGTTGAAGTTCAGAAGTTCATATTGCTATTTACATGTGCTTTCCAGGTCTTGCACCACTGGGTTTGAGCATAGAGGGTGGGGGTGGGCATTATCAATGCTGTAATTAGCAGGGAATTCTACTTTGCATTTATTTGTAAACTATGTGGCTCTGGCACCAATCATGTGTCTATATCAGCCCCTCCTGTAATATGTTAACATCATTGGTGGACTCAATTATTGCACCCAATATGCAATAATCAGCAAATGTGGTAAGCCAAAGGCCACATACTTTAGGCTGAAATGTCGAGAAATAAATTCCAAACAGTAAAGGGCCCATCACAGATCCTTGGGGTATGCCAGTGGTAACAGCTCTACTGGTAGAGGTTGATTCACCAGCTTTCACAATATGTGTACATCAACATATATCCATCTGAGTAGGAAGGAGCAGCACCTGATACATGCATGTATAGACACATCCTGACCCTCCTCATTTTTGAGGTAGATCAACATGTAATCTTGGACCTTTTTTAAATGGACACTGGTAATATCCTGTCTGTGCACAAAAGACATGTGTGAGTTGTTAATATTCTGTTACATCTGTTAGATATCCTTAAAATGGTCATTGAAGAACACTATCATTCTGTGGAACTTGACCAGGCCAAGGCATTTGACACAAATTTACACTGAGGTATCAACGCTGTCAGAAGTGGCCATAAACACCTATATCACCAAGTGGGTAGACCACTGAATGACATACATGGCATCTAAATATGTTGAAATGTGCGAAGTGACCTACATCTTGAGTCCATTGATCATGTCTGTACACCAGGACTGTCTGCTAGGCTCTTTCCTGTCCATTACTTAAGTCACAGACATCAAGAATGACATGTACATCCTGTGTCCAAACAGCTCTCTGGAGGACTACTGATTGTGGGCAATCATTGACTCCAACTGTGATATTAGTATAATACAGACAGTATCAATACATACCAAAGATTGCTGCCATAGCCATGACAACATATGAGATGAAACAAAAACATTGGGTGATTTGCTACATTATGAAAACAAATGCACAACCCAGTGATAATGTAAACATCACACTCCTATAAGTAGACCAAGTCATATGTGACCTGTGTCCTGGGGTAGATGGTATGGGGAATATCTACCTGCATGTGCCCACAGTAGTCACTACTCTCTTGTATGTAACACAACTCCTGCGTATGTGCAGGGCATCCACATCAAAGGCCATAATACCTTCATAGTTCACAGCCTTCATCACACCATTAACTGAGTACAATGCATTCTTCTTCATGTACCTCCTTACATATTTTCCAGTGATGTATAATTGAAGTGTACCACCTTTGCCACAGTGAGCTCCCACACATCTTATTGGCCATACCTAGCTATTCTTTTTGGTGCATAAACATTACTGTCTGATGGTGCAGAACCCCCATCAAGGTATTACACCAGAGGCATCTGTGATACCTGTTCTGGAGATGCACACAGTGCATACATTTGACAACATTGATGGCATGGGTTACATTCAAGACAGTGTGGATTGTGTCATATATATGTCATGCACACCAGTCAACTAGACTTGATTGATCATAATGTCATATACAGGTATAGCAGTGTCCCTCCTAATACCTCCAGCAGATGTTACAGGGTCAGGATGGTGTGCTTGATTACCCTCACAGATTGCTGACATATCATAGTTGTACAAGTGTATTTATACAGAACCATCTATGATCTCTCAGAATCACATATGTTATGTTGGAGACATGGAATTACTGGTGGTATTATTCTGATATTGTCCATTAGTGTGCATGTTTCTGTTTACTGTTGTCCATGTGTCTGCAACTGTGTCCCACTTGGTGGAGATCTCTGCTGACATTACAGTTATATGCAGACAAATCAGTTTGCACAGCTTCACATAATGCACCTAACCCTGATTATATATAACATCCCTGATAGAAATCCTTTCCATTGTTCATGTCAGGATGCTTATATCACAAAGTTATCTTCTCCATTGTTATGTCACCTTGTCTGACAGTCACATAATATACATGTTCACTGTGCAGTCCATACTGTACCATGTTGATATGTGATTAGTGTTCCTGCTACAACTGTCTTCCATTTTCATGCCCTCATCTGCTGTACATTACAATTTTTCACCTGTTCTATTTCTCTGTGTTCATTCCTACAATTTATCTGTGTGTCCCTATTCAATACACACACTTCCACCTCACTGTTTATTTTAAATGGCAGTCCATGTACCATTACAGATCATTTACATAGCTTTTGTACAGAATGCCTGAAGTGGAATTCCACAATACTCTGCACTGTATGTAATTAGCACTGCTGCTCACCATGCAAACATATAATGTTTGCCTGAAGTCTACACAAAGTTTATTGAATCCTACTGATAGTGTTGGTGTTTCAAAGATCACAGATGTGGTCCTCAGAATTTCGAAAGGAACCTACATAAAACATATGTAAATGAGCAATCAGGCATGAATACTGATGCAAATCATTTCACTGACAGTGATGATGTGTGCTATGCCTGATGTCTGACACTGCTTTTCAGCACAGGTAAAGGGGTTTGCCATCATTGCAGACTGCATTAACTTGTCTATATAGCAGATATATTGCTGAAAAAGTACCCACCAACTCACTGGGATTCCTTTATGCACATATTTAGATGTAGAGAAGCATATAAATGTTCATATCCCTCCACACACATGCTAATGTATCTAAAACGATGAGGTACATATGTACTCAACTCCCAAACTCTGTACACAATTAAGACAGATAGTGAGCATAACAGCTTCAGTAAATCCAAGCTTGTCCACTAGTACAACATTTTCTTTGTGAGTGAGATGCCAGAAACTTGAGTTTGGATATCCTGAAGTCTACTATATTCCCTTAAAATGTACAAACTCAAAGCACAAGAGTTTGTAGACTTCAGCAGAAATCATTTTCCTCATACACCTAAAAGCATTATGCATATGATGTAAAGAGATTATAAATTCATGTAAACACAAAGAACAATAATTTTTGCAAGGGGTAAGCCCACTGCATGCTGATATAAGGAGGATTCACCCTTCACACCTCTTAATTATAAATACTCACTCTGAGGTCACACCAGCTCAGAGAAACAACGATAATTATTAAACCATGTAAATAATGTGCATTTGTTCTCTGCTGCTTATAAGCCTTGGATAGCTTTAAGATAGATACCTCTGAGCTTTTACATATCACTACAATAAGTAGCAAGTGAGTAGTTACCAGGGAAAGAGCAACTTGGGCAAATACAACTTAAGCAACTTAAAACCGAGCATCTAGAGGTCAAGCAAGATAATGTGAACATATCCTGAGTTGCAGAAGGACAGATCAGAGAGGAAATATTTTGTAGCAGATCAACAGACTTTTCTTTCAAGACAGAGTCAGTGATATCATCAGTGACAGAAGTGGTCCACTGTGGTAGTTAATATAGCTCAAGTGACAAATAGAAAATGTGCCAGATGGCTTGGACATGTAGCATACCAAGACAGCATTCCATGACAATTTCATACATGGAAGAAAACACTTCACTACATATTGTAAAAGGCTGGCAACCATGGTGGTTACAGACAAAACTAGAAAAAGACCAGTTTGCTATATAACTACCACTTGCTCCTCTCTTTTTAAGAAATAGTCTGTATTTGTCTAGCTATGTCTTATGAAAAACATGAAAAATGATAACGTTTCAAAAATTTTAGGAAAATAAATATTTGTACCTTTCCTCTTATTGTTGAAGAAAGCATTCCTCAGAATTTAATAAATTCCATGTACACACCTTGTACAGCCTATACAGAATGGATCCATGTACATGGCCACAGTTTCCCCTTGGTAGAGCACCATACTTATTAATGACAGCATGCTGATGAGGGAGAGCCGAGCAACACAGATATTGAATCAGTATTGTCTGTTTATTTATTTATTTTTAGATGCATGTTTGCATGACGTGGAGCACAGTAATGCCAGACTGTGCTCACATGTAGACAGCTAACACCTGCTAGACATCTAAAAATAGAAACAGAATGCAATTAATTATTTATTTATTGGTGTGTTTGTGTGGCGCAGCATAGTGCTCAGCACTGCTAACAGGAAGCTCAGAGGTATATATGAAGGTATGCCAGCTTTCTTAATATCCACATAGCTAAATGGGCAGAGTTATGGCTGTATATGTAGTAGGTCCAGGGTTTGAATACATGGAAGTCAGAACTTGCCTGTATTTTTGTTGCATACGTTATGAACAAAATTTTAAAATATGGCTTCTGTGCACTCTGCGCAACTGTGTCAAACCTGCTGTGCACTGCATAAACATGGTAACATCTGCCTTTGTTTACATGGTGCCCAGCTTTGCTAAAACCATAATTGTACTTGTTTGCATGCTGCTCAGCTCTGCTTAGCTGGTATGCTCACTGCTAAGCAATGCAGCACTTTTTTGAATGTTGCTTAATGATCTGTAAGGGCCGCAAAACAGCCTGTATAAAGTGCACTAGGTGGGAATTCAGCAGAATCCATTGGAGTCCAATCATCTGTTGATATGACTGGTGGTATTGGAGAAGGTGTGGACTTTCGGACACAATGGTGGGGCATCCAGGAGTCCAGGGTCATGGTTGGACTCCTTGTCAAAAACCATGATGATAGGCTGCTGCAGAGTGGTTTCCAGGGCTCAGAGTGTAAGGTGGAGGCCTGGGACCAGCTGGCCAGAGAACTCAGCCATGTTACTGGTATCCCCTACACAGGTGAGCAGTGTCATCACCACCATGATGACCTGAAAAGACATAAAACAAAGACATTGGTAATCTCCAAACTCTGGAACCTACCCAGTTCAGGTTTGTAAAAGGCAGATCATGTCTCCTAAACCTGATTGACTTCTTTGAAGCAGTCACCAAAGCCATAGATGAGGGTAAGGTGGTTCACACAGCTTATCTAGATCTCGCCAAGGCTTTCGACACCATCCCCCACTCTTGAATTATAGATAAGCTCACTAAACTAGGTATAAATCCCTATGTCACAAGATGGGTTGCCAACTGGCTCACGGACAGAACCCACACTGTAAAAGTAGCAGACTCCAAATTTGACTTCAGACCAGTGACAAGTGGAATACCAGAGGGTTCAGTCCTGGGTCCTCTCCTCTTTGGTATCTATTTCTCTGAAGTACAGACTAACACAGAAGGTCTTTGTCTAGCAAAGTTTGCAGATGACTGCAAACTAGGAGCCAAAATCGAAGCTCCTAACGATGTGGACATACTACAAAAGGGCCTCACTGAGACAGATGCCTGGTGTCAAAGCCATGGCCTGAAGCTCAATGCCAAAAAGTGTACTGTCATCCCCTTTGGTAAAAACTCTGTATCCATGAGCTACCACATAAGTAGTAGTCTACCTAATGCCAAAAGTGTGATAAGAGACCTTGGAACACAGGTGGACAGTAGTCTCTACTTTGATAAGCACATCGCTACAGCGTTCAGGAAATCCTTCTACGTGGCTCACCTCTTCACAAAAGGTTTCTCATCCAGAATAAAAGAGGTCATTGTTCCCCTCTACTCATCACTCATTAGTCCCATTATAGAGTACAACGCCCCTTTTGGTATGTACCTCACAAGACATCTACAACAACTGGAAAAGCCAGAGAAATACCTCACAAAGAGGATTACTGGCCTCAAACAGATGCCCTATGCAGACCGTCTCAAAAAACTCCAGTTTTACTTCATCACATATCACCTACTCAGAGGCGATCTCTGCCTAACATACAAAGCTATGTCAAACCCAGAGCTGTTGGACATGCTCCACTTAAAGAAATCCCAATCCCTCCAAGCTACACACTCTAGGGACCTAAACCTTGCCACCACAATAAACAGAACATGCTGGAGGGATAGATTCCTGTCCTAGAGACTTCCCATACTCTGAAACAGACTACCTATCTATGTCAAACAGAGCTCCTCAATAGCACTCTTGAAGAAACATCTTGATGATTGGATGGGAAATAGGAAATTCACCTCAGGGATCACTTCTGTGGCTCTGCTCGATAGGGGCACAGGAAAATCATTTTCTTGGGTGGCAAAAGCCAGGGTGCCTTTTTGGCTAGGCTTATACAGGCTCTAGGGCTAATAGCCTAGTACCTACCTATGAACCTATGAACCTAAGTATGTAAATACTTTTTCCTCTGTTTTACCAATATGTAATCTGAATTTCTGTAAAACTGGTCTGCATAATAGTGTGCTTCTCTCCCAACAGCTGCAACTGAGAGAGCTCACAATGTTGAGTCTCATGCTGGGTGCCTGGCTAGGTTGCGCCATGACCGTGGTGAGTATGGATGCATTATGCCAACTGTAGTGCAATAAGCAAGAAAGAGTAAAGCATTAACTGCAATAAAGTATATACAATAAAGTCTGTAGTGCAATAAATGTGGAATTAAAGCTGTAGTGCAATACATGTGGAATTAGAGTTGTTGTGCAACAAATGAATAACTGTAGTTCAACAAAACAAGAAACAATACCATAACTGCAAAGAAAATGCTGCACATAAGAATTGTCTTGTCATAAACATTGCAGTAGAGCTGTATGCATCGTGTCTGTAAGGTAAAGTTGCTGCAGTCAAGAGTAACACTGTAATAGCTGTAGCATGCAAATCTAATGGCTGTAGACTGTATTGCTTAACACATAATACCATTCAAGGCTGTCTCTAGGCCAATACTGGTCACATAATGCTCTGTCTTCCACAGACTTCAGGTAATAAAGGTATATGGGTGAGGTAGCCCACTCCATGGGCAGATATTGTGTGTGGACTTTACAGGCATTCCAAATCTATAACAATAATATGTGTTCACCAGTATTGCTGAAAGTGAAATAAATCTGTAGTAATATATGCAGTATGGTTGTATACCATGCATGTGTGTTCAATTGTCACTGCAGTCAAGTATAGCACTGAAACAGTACTACAATGCTAGAGGACAGTCCTGTAACTTGTACTGCACAATTCATAGTATATTACCAGGTTATGTCTAGGCAAGCATCAGTCACCCTGTAGTCATCAGTGCCTCAGTTGTTCAGTCTGTTAAATTCCTTGTATACAGTACATTTTGCCACACATAGTCATAGGTTCAAATCCAGTACTACGTAGCTCTACATTTTCAGTATCAGTCATGTAATACTCACAATTTCTCTCTCCCCAAAAACTCAGAAGTGTTATGGGTGAGTTAGCCCATATTATGTGCAGATAATGTATAACGATCTCACAGAATGTTACATTCAATAGCAAGTATGTGTTCATCAGCATTGTTGATTCAGAGATAAAACTGTGTAGTCCCAGTATGGCTGTATCTCTTGCATGTCTGTACTATGCTGCTGCAGTCAATTAAATTATTTGTAATTGTCCCCTGCAGTTACAACTAGTTGGTTAAACCCCTAGGCCTGCCAACTAACACATGACGGCTGTCTAGTTTAATTACTGTACACAAACATGCCTCTCAAGTGTCACATTTTCTCGTAATGTAATGAAAACTGGCTAATCCATCTGTCACATGTTTACCAGATAAATTATTACCTGGAATGCAATGTATTACCAAATCCATTTACAGAACACCCTGGTAGCTATATAAGTCCACATTATGTGAAACTGTTCTGTGTAGTTGTGTACCTGAATTTGCTAGTGCTTGGCCCTTACTGTCCCATGTTGTCAGCTTGAGAGGTATGTATGTGCTACAACAGCTATAGGAGAATTTTAGTCACTGTAATCACAACTGTCAGTACACGCCTGTAAAAGTATGTATGACCAGAGTTGTCAGGGATATCGTCTGCAATGTCAGTAATGGAATGTTTTATCTCTCTCTCCCCACCCCTTATCTTAATTTATTCATTATTGTAATGTATTATTATGATTTCATATTATCATATTATGTTAAACTAACTATATTTTGGAAAATGTGGTTGATTATTGTTATGTTTCATTATGATTTAATATTAACATATTCTGTTTAACTATATTTTGGAAATTTGGTTGGCTAATGTTATGTTTTATTATGATTTAATATTAACATATTTTGTTAAACAAACTATATTTTGGAAAATGTGATTGATTATTGTTATGTTCTATTATGGTTCAATATTAACATATTTTGTTAAACTGTTTTGTTGGCCTTATGGTTTACGTCACATTGGCATGCTGTTATCATACTGACTGTTATATTACATTATGTTGTGTTGCACATAATATACATTAATATTTATTTGGATTAATAAATAACATGTCCCATTCTGTTAATACTAACAATAGTTTGGTTTTTACTAACCATAACTTATTGCTTTACCTCCTGTACCACAGCACGTCAAGGTAGGCTGATTTTGGCTGATCCCCCTACCTTGCCTCAACTGGTCGTGGCACTGGGTCCCAACCCAGACCAGTGGTGCTCCATCTACTGCCCCTGCACTACCTGTGACAGCAGATAGTACCACCCCAGGGGATGGGGCCCAGTTCCCTTATGGGAGTGGTGGCAGAAAGAGAGTAGTCACCAGTGATGAGCTACAAATCCTGGTGCACAGGATAGTCCACTGTGACTATGACCAACACCTGCACCAGACTGTGATCATGCTGGCCAATCTGGTGAGGCAGCATTGATCTGGTGCCAGCCTCCAGCACAGCTACCCTTGGGGCAGTGAAGGAGCAGTGCAGATGGTCCCATGGGTGAGGATGTGAGTCATGTTGTTGCCATCTGGAGGCACACGGGACTTGGATTCCACAACACCCTCCCTGTCAAAGGTGTTTACCCCCCTCATGTGTCACACACTGCCTCCGTCTGCTGTCTTGTCTGTATTGTCTGTTTGCAAATGCATTCTCACTTACCCAACTTACCTCCCCCAAATGTACTTATGTCCCTTCCCCAACATTCCACTCTCAGCTTACAAAAAAAGGGCACCTGTCCCATAATAAAAATATCATCCAATACATGGGTCTTCATTTTGCATGTGTCCACTAGGCACATGCAATTCGGTCCAATTGGCTTGACAACACAGTTATGTTGTCTGTACCCCTCTCTCTAGCATTTGAGAATCAAAATTCATCTACAAGTTCTCTCAAAGTGCACAGTTGTTGCTGTACAAAAATGGATACATGTGGTTCTTTCCTACACCCTTCCTGCACATCCCTCCCTGCCTTTCAATATATTTTTTTCCCTTGCTTGCCCCCATTTCATCACTTTTCTATCTCTCCTTTTTTTCTTTACTTCATATTTTTTAGTGTGGAGCTGCATAGTGCACCACGTTACACAGCTTTGCTTAGCTCAGCTAATGCGTATATGTATTTCTAACATTGTAAGTCACTTGTACAAAATAAACACCTCTGTCATGTTTGGAACCCAAGCCTATCAGGTGCCCTACAGATGTGTTTGCTGTCTGCGTGTATGTGTGCACACAGTTCTGCCTTTTGTGAGGCCTACACAGGGGTATTATTGACAGCTCCAGATTGTACAGACCAGGTTGTACAGCTCACTGTGTCCGGCCACGGCCATGTGACCTGTGCCTGCCAGGGGTTGCACGGGCACTACCAGGCGGAGGTACAGATTGGCTACTGTCCAACAACACATGTCCACTGGAACCTTGTCCCTGCTGGGAACGTCCAGGGCTACGTCCACGTGGCCTGCTGTGTCCTGGTGTGGACAGCGCAGCACCAGTTGCACTGCTACTGCTACCGGCACTATGGGAGCGGGCATGTGAGGTGGCACACTCACGTCAGCCTGCACTAGGTGGTGTAGCTGGCCTATGTCCATGTGGCCTATGCCTCACTCCTACCAGATGTTCCAGCACAGACAGCTCATGCTCACGGATTGCCATGCCACGGTCAAGGATTCCGACCATGTCACCCAATCGCCTGTCCAGAACATCAGTAATCTGCTGTTGAGCATTTGCCAATGCCTGGATGTTGTCATTTAGGGTACGGATAGCAGCCCTCTGCAGCCTCTGCCCTTCTCTGTTCTGCCATTCAGCACATGCCTGTGCCGCCATTACAGTCTGGAACATGCGTCTGGTGATACCAGCAGCTGCGCTCTGTCCTGCAGGTGCATGTCTGCCAGAGGTCCTCTTACGAGCAGCACTGGCCACATGCCTGTGTGGCACATCTGCAGACATTACACTGACACCATGGTGTGGAGATACACCTTCTGTAGTCACCACATGTTCCTGTTCCACGCTAACAGACACTGACTGTCCTTCCTCTATGGCCACTGGTGATGCGGTATGTGTTGGCAGCAGAACTGTGTGCGGGGAAGAGGGGGACATAGCTGGGATGGCAACCATTGGCACAGATTCAGCCCCTGACAATCCTGCCTGTACCTCATGCATATGTTCATCACTGCTAGTATCTATGGGGACACTAACATCAGATGGACCGCAGGAGGGTAACATACCTACATCACCTGTGAATGCAAAGAAAGACTCTAAATTACAATAGGAGCAAGGTTGAAAACCTATGATAACAGAAAACTAGTGTATTGTAAGACACACACACACACACACACACACACACACACACACACACACACACACACACACACACACACACACACACACCATGCATGTGATTTGACAGACGGTATGCAGCATGCCTGTGATACAGCAGACGGCATGCAGCTCAGACATTAATAGTGTTAGTAAGCATACCCCCTGGGGTGCACAATACAGCAAGCAGATGTCATATCAGTAGCCATGCAGTTCACGCAATCATGGTAGTATCCATGCATCCCCATGATACACCATGTGGACCAGAACAGGATAACAGTATACATGGCTGACGTGACCTTGACATGTAATCTGCTGATGTGTGCATTAACATGCATACATGTCTGACAGAATGGTGTCCTGACATGTACAGCATTGTAATGGCCATCATATTGTGGTGTTGTCTGTATGCCCTACAGATAGAATGCATGTTTAGCAAATGTGCATGTGGATGGAAGGGTAGTGTGAGCCATCTACATTGCTCTACAGTGTGAAGTACAGTCACTGTGCCATTGCATGGCATCATGAGGCGTCTATATTGCTATACAGTGCATAATATGTACACATTGCATAGCCATAACTGCATGCATACCCATGACATAACTGTGGATTGTGACCCACAATGCTGAGGTGTGTACACACCAAACCATGCTGTGTCATGTGACAGGTCACTGGAGGACCTACAGATGACACCCCTGCACAACAACTACAGAGTCTTAGCTGCCTGGCAACCATGTCCACACATAGCGGACTTGTCAATTCACCATGTCCAACATGACATTGCTGTACCACACACACGAGGTGCATAGCTAACGGTGATGTCCTACAGCAGCAAGGGAACTGTACAGTATCTGTGGCCTGATGTGGTGTCAATGTCTGTGGAAGCTGTAGAGGTGACTACTGTCATGCTATGACACAGGCGTGATGTTCAACACATCTTATATGGCAGACATCAGTGACACCTCCACTGGCTGTGCACAGGCTTTTAGGATGTCCAGTGTACCACATCAACTGTATAATTGGTCAACTAAGGCTATAATTGGACCATGTGTGGACAATGTGAAACAGTGTGTATACACATCACATCTACTGTGTGGCTACGTATCTCTGGCCATCCCCCATGGCCATGTGTGCACATGTGTTGGACAAATGTGTGTGATGGCCATCTATCACACGTCTGTGTTATCCCATATGACATACACCCATAGATGTCAGATATGTCACCATCCACAGGGCTATGCAGACAACAGGTTGTATGTGGGGTATGGGTTATGGGAAAGTGTCTCATTATTGCAGCCAATACACTACGTGTCTGGGACATGTCAGATGGCACATCACAATGTGTGCACCCATTGCAGGGGCATATAACACAATGGTGACTCCTGTGGGCTGCCCATATCACAGCTCACTGTGTGGTACTGTTTGCGTACCACACGTGTTGTTCCAATGTATAGTACATATGCCTACATTGTAAAACACCTCCACTGTTGTATGCCCAGCTGACCACACATGTAGCGATGACAAATACTTTGGTTTCATGTTGGTGTATCATTTCGTTTGTATATATTGCACATGGGTGGCCTGTGTGAATGATGGGTGACACGACGTATATCGTGAATGGAACGAACATCAAGTGTACAAGTGTTAACTGGCCACATGGCGAATAGATCTATGCTTTTACATGCCTGATATTGATGACAGTCTCACCTGCAACGGACTCATGTCTGTGCGGCATGCCAGAGGTACCTGTATAGGGGTGACACAGGAGTATGAACATTATCCATGACTGTATGACAGCCACAGGTTGCACTGTGCATGTTAACACATTCGCCTGTACAATAGCATATAGTATGCACATGTGTGCATACACAGGGTAGCATACTGTAGTATGCAGCATGTGTGTCCACATACCATGCATATGTTTTTACATTACATAATGTACAGTGACACATGCACGTAAATGGATATAGTAGCCATATGTGCAGTACTGACTTACCAGGAAACTCCAGGCTCATTGGTTGGGAGACACCCACCTCCATGATGGCAGATAGTGTTTGTTGATGCTGTTCTGAGGGTGCCCCCAGACTGGCCAGTAACTCCTCAGTGTGTGTGAGTGGGGGCTGGGTTGGTGGCCCACCACCTGTTCCACCTTGTTCCCTGGCGATTGCAATGGCATGCTGTTTTGCATGTCGTATCAGGTCCGTGCAGTGTCTGCGCACCTGCTGGTAGGTGCGGTTATGGCCACCCACATCGTTCACCCTCCTGCGAAGATCCTGCCACAGGTCATCCTGCTGCTGGGCATGCTGTGGCACATGGCTGAACAACACCTTGTAATTCTCATGGAGGTACGGGAAGAGGACATCATCCTCCTGGCAGCTGTATGCTGGAAGGCGTGTACGAGGCATTATCTGTAAGACATAATGATGGTGACAGGTCACAGTTTCAGAGATGTACAGAGATACTGCTGCACATACATTTCTATGACATCTAGTACATCTGCACAGTTATCTTTGCAAATCATCATGACACTGACATGACTGACGTGTGTGTGTCACACACATGTAACACCCATTATGCATTGGATATCTTCACCATATATGTGTGTCACCTCATTAAAGTGTTCATACTCCATGTGAATGCTGTCTTGATGTGGGCATGTCTGCTTGCCTGCACTGGTGTTCTTACCTATCTGCACATGCCTGGATGTGTCCACGGTAATGCTGTTGACCTTGATGCTGTGTATATGTCACATATCAACACAGACACAGCCTTAATGGACTTGAGCAGTGACAATGCACACATACGCATGGAAATCTGTACATGCATGTGTTTTGCCATATACATCTACACAGCACTGTACAGCTGTTCAGCATCCTGCCACGGATCGCCTGTGTTGCACATGTGATAGACATGGGACAATGGCTAGTCGGACGTCATTCGCAGGGATGGTTATCAACCATAGCATGTACGGGCAAGGTTTCCTAGCTGTAACCGACAGCCATTATGCCACCACGAGGTGCATCAGTGCCACATTACTGATCCAGACAGTTGATACTACATCTACCATGCGGCCATCACACCATGTATGACTGGGATGACATGTGCAGCTTTGATGGACAGGGTAGCATGGTATGGCGGGAGTATGTCACATGTATGGCACAAGGATCTGTCCAGCATGTGGCAATCCTAGTATTAGGATGGTGGCTGTCCATGACATATGTCTTTCAGATCAGGATATGGACATGTAGCATGTTCATCATCATGGTGCAGCAAATGTCTTTATGCAAGGTAGACAGCATGCTGCAAAGTGGAGTTGAGGATTGTGAAGGCTGGTATCGCCCATCCACACATGGCCATTATCCCTTAAAGGTGATATGTGATCCAATATTGGTCACCCCAGTGCTGTATATGCCTGTTCAATGATCTCCATGCTCATGGATGGCACCCTGTCATGACATGGGTACCTCGTATGACTACCTACGGGGCCTGGAGACATCACCAAGTCAGGGAGGTGTACTGCACAGCACCATCCCTTACACAGTGTCCATAATGTTGACCACAGACTAGGTGGTAGTTAATGGGTACAGGGATGTTCACCTAGCGATGACACTGCTGATATCATCCATCAGAATGTGCACATATGTCACACACCTCACCCACACAGCCCATTCTGTATGTTGTTCACAACACTGACACAGCTATTGCTCATAGGTCATGGCCATTCACATCCTTACATACACAGATGCCTAACATTTGTCTGTGTGGTATGGGCTACAATGAGGGGGGAGTACAACACATTAACCTTCTTCTACTGTAGCTGGCACTGGTGTGATATGTCACTCTGGCACCTTTTGTAGTTGTGAGTCTGTGAACAGGCCACTGGTAGAACACTCCTGTGACATACAAAGGTATTTGTAATCAAACATCCGTACTGTCTTGTACATCTGTACTGCTAAGATCTACAGTGATAATGGTTCATGGACATGCACACCATACTCAGCAGGGTTATAGTGCGGTGCCACCCATTATGACTGTCGTCACCACTTGTGGGTTGATATTATCCAACACCCTATCTGTATTGTATGTTCATGCCAGGCACTTGTTCAGAACTTGTGAGCATGTCATGAGCTACTGATTACTATAGCACCCATTCCACACCATTTCCCACAGGTACACTGGCTGTCCTAAAATTTCCAGCTTGCTTACGGTACAACAGCTGTTGTACACATGTAACTCACATATCCTGTGAGACATGGTTATATATACAGGCATGTCCAACTGTCACGTACCAGTGCTATTGCCTGTCTATATGATGGATATGTCATACATGTGGCAATAGAGCAATTGTCTCATGTACACATTCAATGCTCGCCTCCCAACATACGACACTACAGGCTGTGGGGGATGTACTTATGCAGCCCTGCTGGGGGTAATACTTTCACCAACCCTGACTGCACCTGACAGTCACGTTGGGATGTGTAACATTTGCAACACACCCCACACATCACATAGTCTCACATGATCTCCACCACAGGCCACACATACGAGGACAGCTTGTGCAGTACCTCTCCATACTCTGTGTAGGCACCAGAGGCAGCCCCCATCACGGAACACAACATCACCACCTTATAGCCCACAGACTCATGTGTGCCCATCACATACAGCCAATAGGGTGTTATAACATACACAACACACCAGTCATAGGTGACTCTGTAGGAGGTCACACTGCAGTTCCACACAGCAGGCTACACAAGTTGATAGTCGCTTACATCTTGCTGTCAGGTAACTGGTTCTGCAACATAACCTATGCACCCATGCCACACCTCACCAAGTACTATGTGACTGTCATTTACCATGTTAGTGTGACTGCCCTGAGATGCCACTTCACAGACTATGTGTGCAGGGACATGCAATAGCTCACCAGTCTTGTAGCCCTGAAAGTGTCGGCCAAGCCCTGGGGAGCATTATGCATTCATCTGGACCTGATACCACTGTACAATGGCTGACTGTGTCACTTCAACCATTGCGTATGCTTCTGCTGTCATTCCACAGGCATCTGGTATCTGTTCGCTTTGACTGACCTCGTCAAACACAATGCTTTGGCACAGATGACCTGCACCTGTCAGCCCTGGGATTACAGATCACATGTAAGGCTCTTGCTGCTTCTATACTGCCTGTCTTGCACAGTTTCCAATAACAGTCACTGGCAGAACGGGAACTGGCAAGCAAGACATGGGGTCATGTGACACAATGCTTGCATCTTCCTCTGTGACACACACAGGCAAGGCACACCTAAAAACTAAAAGAAAATTCTAGCCAAGCTATAATTTCCACTGTGTGATTCCTCAAACCTCTTGTATTAGAGGCACATGGGATATATGCTGTTGCAGCTGCTTTTGTTTAGGGACTACATTAAGATATACAGACCCAGATGATTTTAGAAATAAAATAGAGCATGTCCTTGATCCTATATAATTTGCCTCTAGGCCACATAGAGGGGTAGAGGATGCATCCATTTCTTTGCTTAACCTACTTGTTAAACATCTAGAAAGTAATGCATCACATATTAGACTCTTGTTTGTTGATTTTTCTTCTGCCTTTAATACGATTCAACCACATGTTTTGATTGGCAGATTGCAAGAACAATTTGATAATCTTATGGGCTGGATTTTAGATTTTTTTGACCAAGAGAACACAGAGAATTAGGGTAAATAAACTTTGGTCTAGTGTGCTCTTCAACAGGAGCTCCTCAAGGATGTGTTCTTTCAGCCCTTTTGTTTATTCTTTATGCACACTTATATGAGTATGCATGAACATAGGACCATTTTGAAATATGGTGCTGATGATGTTGTAGTTGGTCAGACAAACAGAATAGTCCATAGTCAAGTTATTACTGATTTTGTTAAATGGTGTCTTCAGTTAAATGTATCTAAAACTAAAGATATCAGAGTAAATCATAAAACAAAAATATGATAATTAATTTTAGGAAACATGCACATACACATGATGTAACAGTTATAAAGGGTCAGTTGGTTGAACATTTGCAATGTTATACATATCTTGGGACAATTATAGAATCAAAGTTGAATTTTGAGAAAAACTGTGAAGCTGTGTGTAGAAAAGAACATCAATAGTAAATATTCTGGGAAGAAATATCCAGGGAATTGTTACGGCTAGGCTTGTATAGGCCAATAGCCTAGTACCAACCTATGAACCTATAATGCACCACTCCAATATCTCTGCAGTGACTGGGACCTGCCTCTAGGCTCTGCAGAGCACACCTGCAATGACAGGTTATAGACAGACCATACCTTTCAGGCACATACCTGGACCGGCACACCCACAGCTGAGGTGTTCCCATGTCCCACTATGTTGTACACACATCCTGGCTAGTTACTCAGCACAATGCATCAGAGGTGCTCCACGTGCAACTAACTGTGTCTGGAACTGCTATACACATTGTAACAAGCTACAGATTCAACAACATACCCCACTGTTACCAGACCTCATTTGTTGGTGTACTGGACAGTAGGGCTCAGACAGCTACTACTGACGTGTGACTGACACTACCCCACACTTAACTGGGATAGCCACTCATGTACCGACACATCCATGAGTCATAACCTCCACTCGGCTGGATCAACCCATACACACCACCTCCAAGACCAATATTATCCTTGACATGAACACTACCAACATGTGACTGGTGTTCCACACCTGGGGTTATTCCCCTCATTGGTGGATTCCGAACATATGCTAATCACCCTTGTTAGCCACATCCCGGCACCACACCCTTCACGGCATACACAGTACATGAGTACTACAACACCTACTACAGACGTCTTATGACAGCGGTTGTTGACGTCATGACACCCGTGCAGATGGACAATGCACATACAAACACTGAAACATACCCCAGTGCACTTCATTAGCATGTACACGACTGCATGGATCATGCTATTCCACACAGAGACATGATGGTATACACCAGATAACAGACGCCACTCTGGTGGTCAAGTTCCATGGACATAATGTACAACAACAGGTGGAGGCTGTTGCACAGTGGTGTACAATCCCATGGGTGGGGTAGCTCACTGGTCAGCCTCGGCAGGGCCACGGGATCCCTCATCACATACTCCAAGACTAGCTAAGTAAACATTACTGCGACACATTCAGGGGTGTACCACAAGGCATTATGGTGGTATGTCAGTAGTCAATGGCAATACCTACATCTGCTCTCACATACAACAGTCACTCAGGAACATTACAGACCCAGGTGATGTTGGCAACATGCTGGCAGATGGATTCACTGCTAACATTACACCCTCTCACTTACTACAGGGCCACAATCCATGCAGGAACATTGCAGTGTTCCTGTGGTCACACCTACACAGTACTAACCTGCACTATATATGTCCTGGGACACTGGCCCCATGTCACCTTCCAAAGTCCCAGGCTGTGGTGTCCACAAATCTCTGAACGACATATCGCCCCACTAGGCCACCATATTCAGTAATAGCCTTGTATCAGACATTGTGGCCCCTGAATGGCACACAGCAACAGTTATCATACTCCACACAGGTGGCGCCACAATGCACGAGTGGGACTATAGTCCTACACACCTGACTGGACTGTTCTGCATGGCTATGGGGCACATCATCATGGACGTCATTCACAGAGACATTGTTGGGCTCCGGTCCTTTGATGCCACCCGGGTTGGACTTGTTAGGGCCAGAGCATGGCCCCCTCACCTTGTGGACTCCTTTCATACAGTTACCAGGGTAGTTGATGATGGTACGATGATCCACACATCCTACATTGTCCTCTCATTGCCTTTCAGCACCGTTCTCCATTCTGGTATTGACAACATACACATCCACCTGCACATCGTACCCTATGTCTCAGGATGTTATGCAACGTGGCTCATGGACAGGACACACACAATGAGGGTAGCATACCATAGTACGTATTGCATTTCAGTTACACTTGGCATACCACAGTCCTCAGTCATAGGGCCCCTCATCTTCAGTATATGCTTCCCTGAGGTACAGGCTAGCACAGAGGGACTTTCCCTGCCTAGCTTTACAAACCCCTGCATACAAAGTGCCATGACTGATCCACCAGCCGATACTGACTCCATCCATATGGGTGTCACTGTGACAGATACCTGATATGAATATCATGGCCTCAAGCTGCATGACACAAGGTGCATGAACATCACCTTTGCATTACACCATTCACCCACTGACTATCACATAGGTGGTAGTCTCCTACATACATGTCACATTGTACATGTTCATAGTACACACGTATGTCGCACCCACTCCTGTGGTTACCATATTGCCACTGTGGCGTGGATATCCTTCTACATGGCCACACTTATCTGTACTGGGTGTGTAGCTGGTACATAGGCACCCATTGTACCTCTAAACTCAAGACTTCTACACACATTCAAGGGTACACCACCCCGTTTAGGGTGTACCTTACACAACAGCTACAGCTTTACATACCACAACATTAACATGCCATGATGTTTATTGAGCTCCGACAGTTAAAGTATGTGGCTGAACTATGGACACCACGTCTGTGCACATTTGCATACTACATACTCAGGGGCGACCTCTGCTAAACAGACAGGGCCCATGTCCACAACAATATTAATGGATATACTCCACATGCGCAACATAAGCAAAAGCCACTGTGAGCAACATGCTCATGGATATGTGCACACACGCAACGATGAGTGGGGTGTGCTTGAGGGTTACATTCCCAAACCAGACACTCATCATGCTTTGGAACATGAGTCCTATGTACATCACACAGGGACACTCAGTAGCACTGTTCATGTGATACCTCCCTTGGTGGTTGGGAGACACATGTACGCCAGGGATAACTGCAGTGGCTGTACTGTGCAGAGGTGCAGGTAACACATGGCTCTGCTGTTCACAGGACACTACCCTAGAGAGGTGCCACTGGTGTGAACACTGTAGTTGGGCTTACAAATACACTTGCCAGACTGCATAGTACCCCACTATGAACCTGTGAAGCTATTACATGTCCTTTGTGCATGGTTACTTGGTAGCTCTTCCATTTACATTAGCTATCATGCTATTACAATGTCCCATGCCTACAAGCCATATGTATCCTGTTATTGTACATGCCAATAGACAATACCTTTGATATGCATGATATGCCTGTTATGCTGTGTAGAATATCTGACATATCTACCTACAATACTATACATTACACATATTTTACATAGTATCCCATAATGCAAAGCATACTTGCACAGCGGGACCACCTTACACATGTCATTGTCGTTATATACCCATACACATGCCTACTGTGACAGTATATCAACATATACTATCCCCTGCTATGGCACGTACTTGTTGGACATACCCTACCACTGATGGTGAGTTGTATGGAATTGTTCTGTTTAAAGCCCTCATGTAGCATCCCTTGTGGTGTCTGTGATGTGTACTTTGTGGCCCACTGCTAGACGCACAGTTTCTACAAGCATTAGTATGCTCAGCAAGACATCACTACATAAATACCTTTTCCCACTTTATGCATTATGGACACTTTTAATTAATGCAAACCAGGCTATACATACAGTAAATAATTAATACAAAACATGCTATACATAAACTTACATACCGAGTGTTCTACATACCTTGTTATCATTCTGGACTTTCATCTCTATCTCTCTCACACTGCTTAAACAGGTATATGGTATGAGCATACGGTTTGAATGTCTGGCAAGTCATCCTTATATACGTCGATACCTGTAACATGTGGTTTCCTGCCGCCAATTGGTGTTCCTGAGTGAATAATTACTTGCACATCAGCTGTGCAGCTACTCCATTCACCAATTACATGGCAACAGTGGGGTATAATTGAATTCTCCACTTGGGCATTGCCCATTTGCCCTACCTTCAGGGAGACGGCCTGTATTGTGTTTTGTTCTGTGTAATTGCAACTGCTATGTGTAGAGACAAGTATACTTTGGATTCATGTCCCCTGTGGATTGTATGTGACAGCTAGAGTATGTGGTTCAACATGTGGATGTACCTGTCATCCCAACCGTCTGATAATGGACTATTGCAAACAAAACCTGTAACATCACCGTTTGTTCCATTATACAACGGCTACAATTTTGCACGGCACCTTTAACTGTGTCTCTCACAAGGTATGTTGACGGTTCTGCAGATGTAATTGACTGACTGGATGTTTGTGCTGTTATTACAGTCTGTATTGCTATAGTTTCTAGTGTGGGGGATGTCGGTGGGTGTACGTAGCATATACAGGTTTGTGGGGCTTGCATTTCTACATATTCCATATATATGTGTGAGGGCTCCATCCCTAATTAAAGAGTTATCAGTTAGTAGACTTATGTTACGGGATTTTACATTGGGCCGTTGTTAATTGGTTTCTATATAGTATGCAGTTGAGGTTGATACTTCCATACCTCCGGAATTGCAGCGATATGTAAAGGGATATGTCTAAATGATAGCTATCCCATGTATTTCTGTCCCAGATATTTGCAGTCATTGCGGTTGTGTTGGTAACAGAACCTCTTTGCCATGGGTTGCCACCTTTTCATATGGCCATTGTTGGACACTTGCGGGACACACAACGGTGTTTACAGGCTGACACATAGCCAAGGTCAGTACACAGGATAGCACATACTTTTATCCTCAATACATACCTATTGTTGTGGGACTTTGGCTACTTATCATATTGCATGTAACATTTACATTTCTTACATACAGGCATAACTATTTAATGCAACTATTACATAATATATGGGACATATTAATGTCCTACAATCTCGGACATTTGCCCTTTGTAATATTTTATGTCAGGACACACCTGCCCAGGGAGGGGCTGTCCCTCCTAATGTGGGACAGGTGGTAACTGTATGCCTACGGCTAGCTATATCCACACCTACCGTAATGATCTACCTCCGAGTTGGCACTAACAGATACACAATGCAGACACACACACACACACATTACAGTCAGAGATGCACACGGCACCCTCAACACACACATACACAGACTACGGCACTCACAAACACAGTTGAACACAGTACCTACATGGACCGCAACACCGGCAGCGGTAACTACATTGTCATACTATTACTCGCGGTTGTACTGTTCTGGTACTGTGTTCTTTCAGTCTTTCAGCCTTGTGGTTACGCATGTCAGTATGTTACACATTCCATAGTTGGCGGTATCCTATTTATTTGTACCTCCAAGGTGTTATGAATGTCGTTGACCTATCTATATATATTTGCAGATATCGTTGAATCTGTATATATCAACATATATCACTCTATCATCCTTTCTATCTGTATTATATATATGTATATATGTGTACATATATATATATATATATATATATATATATATATATATATATACATATATATATATATATCTGACAGGGAAAGTGACAGGCAAGCTACACCTTTCATTGTGTACT
Source organism: Protopterus annectens (assembly GCF_019279795.1). NCBI lineage: Eukaryota > Metazoa > Chordata > Ceratodontiformes > Protopteridae > Protopterus > Protopterus annectens. Next base: position 1,716,602,807 of record NC_056743.1, on the reverse strand, counting down.
TGTCGGTGTATATTGTTTCCTGGACTCCGCACGTTTGTGTCTGTACCTGTCACATTACACACCTGCTGTAGGTTAGGGTTACCAGCTGTCCCACTTTGCGAGGGACAGTCCCTCTTTGGGCAGTTGTGTCCTGCAAACTATTTGTAAACATGGCAAATGTCCTGAGATTTTAGGACATACTTATTTCCTATAGTTTATGTAATAGTTGCATAAAACAGTTATTCTGTATCTGAACCACCTATATGTTATAGAAACAGAATAAGTAAGTAAACATTACAAGAATAAGCTTTTATCTAGGCAAAACGGTGAAGTTCTGATTTTTGTACTGGCAGGGTGTATGTGTCGGCCTGCAGACATCTGACGTATGTCCCACATTGGTCATTTGAAGAGGTGGCAACCCTACCATAGGTACATCTTGGCTAGCAATAGTGTTAGGTGATTCTATACATGATTGCGTGTTCTACTCCTGGCAGTGGCTGTTTTACCCTTCAGAACAGGTGCTATTAGTACAGGGGTGAATAATGCTGGTTTCACCTGTTCTGGACATCATTGACCGTGATCTGCACGATATTCGGAGAAGCTTATCCCTGTTTCACGCATATCCGTATAGTCATATTTAAACATCGCTTCCAGCAGTGGGCAATGCATATTCCTGCTAACGTGTGCTAAACATGATCTGATGACCTGCATCTGACATGCATTACTCGTGCCTTCGGGATTACGTTACATCCCTTGCAGGACGTGGGACTGGGAACATGCACAATGGTCACTGCCTTTAACACATGGACATCTGTGATTTGTACACGTGTTATGTCATTTTGTATGTGGAGTTACTACGGCTGTTACTCCATACTGCACTCACATGGGGAACTCAGTTAGTTTACATATTGATGAGTCCAGTTAATGGTATGTCCATGTGATGATTACTGGATGTGCTCCAGCATTTGGGTATGTATATCACAGTGAGCCACACACGATACTGTGCTACACCTTCAAACGACCGTAGGTGGGGCATGCTGGGGTGACGAATACCTGTCATGGGTACAACCCATGCCTCGACACAACATCCATGATTATATTATGTGGAGCCCCTCATTAACACAGCAGGGACTCCGTGCTGAGTGTGTGCAGAACAGTGCTTACACACGTGCTCCCGCGATTGTCTCTGCTCCACTAAGCGACAGTTGGTTACTCGGTGTTGTGGTGACAGCGGACACTGTTTGCCCCATTTGGTATATAGCCTCTGACAATCGGTTGTGTACCTACCGATGTACCTGGGAACCTATACACACAGCACCACCATATGCTGATAGGGGCACATACTGTTCAGGTTTTGATATTCCGTGTTCCAATAGCTATTTTGTGTACAATGTTTGAGGGCTGCCTATGTAGGATTCACACAGTGGGGCCACCTATACATTACAATTTACAGGTGGTCATGTTTGTGTGCCATCCATTTTACTGTGTGTGCAGGTGGAGAGGTATGTCAGTCCGTAGGGGCCTACACTGTCAGAGCATGTGCTATACGTTCCCTCTTTGCCAAGGCATAGGCATATTGGGCATGCTTCCATCTGCCTACTGGGGCTGGCATGGTGTGTTCGTGGTCTGAATCCCTCTGTGCCTGTGATGGTCTTGGCAATTGTGGTGGGCTATGAGGGCCTTCACCATTTTGTCCCTGATGCAGCTGTTTCTGCAGGATCATATTATGTAGCATGGCACATACTATGACGATGTGGGCACACGTGCCTGGAGAGTACTGCAAGGCTCCACCAGATGTGTTCAAGCACCAGAACCATGATTTCAGCATCCCGAACACATGCTCTATAATGATTCTGGTTTGTGCGTGTGCCTCATTATGGCGTTCTTGCATGGGTGTGTGTACATTTCTGATGGGAGTCATCATCCACGGCTTCAGTGCATAGCCAGCATCCCCCACAAGGTGGCCATGTGAGATATCCCCCCTGACAAATACCTGATACAGCTGTGAGGCATGCCAGATATGGGAGTCATGGTAGCTTCCAGAGCTGCCAGCACACACATCCATGATAATGCCCTGGGCATTGCACATGACCTGGCAGTTGATGGAGTGGAATCCCTTGCGTTTTATGTAGCACCTACCATGCTCACCAGGTGGTGACTTGATTTGTATGTGCGTGCAGTCTATCGCACCCAGTACCTCCGGGTAGTGTGCCACACGGTGGAAGTGATGCATATTGCTAGCCAACTCCTCCTGAGTTCGGGGGAAGTATATATGCTCATTGGCATGTGGTAATATGGCATCCAGGAACTGGTGTAGTACCCTGGATGCTGATGCCTGTGAGATCCCCGTTATATCTCCAGTTGGCCTTTGAAAGGTACCTGTGGCTAGTATTCGCAAGCTTACACATACCTTTGTGTCCACTGGCATGGGTTCCCCCTCTGTTGTTTTTTGGTTCTCAGGTGTGGCCGGCACAGCTCCACTATTTGCTGTAAGATGTCCCTGTCCACCCTGTAATGCTCTTCTATCTCCAGATCATGTAGCCCCTGGTAGGTTACCCTTGGTCTGAACACTCTTCTCCTCCTTCGGGGCCTGCAGTGGTTGTCGGCATCATCCTCCACAACATTGTCAGTCTCTAACACCTGCTGATGAATCACAGCTATGGCAGCTCCCAATATGTACATTTTAAAAGTTCCCCATGTGTTTATACCTATGGTGCAGTGTTTGGGAATACACAGGTGTGTGTAGGGTGCTTTCAAACTTTATACTATTGTGCTGTGAACACCGAAGATGCCATAGGGTGTATATGTACGATTATAGCTACAGGGTATCTTATGTGTTTTACTACCAGAACTACTATTGTGGTGTCTTTGGTGTTGAATTACATTTGGCTGCCGTGGATTACCTCTTGACCTTTCCTTTACATTTCTGCATGTTCCACCTACCATTTTCTGGCATGCATCCAGCAGCCTGCTTTCATTTGTACTTTCCAAGACCTGGCTTATCTTGCATAATGTGTGCTATTGCTGGTCTACTGTCGGTTTGCTTTGCTCTGCTATGACAGATCTCCTATCTTTGCAATCCAATGCCTCCCCTCCTTTCTTTGCATTCCAATGCCTCCCCTATCCTGTTTTGCAGGTTTCTGCGAGCAGACTTGTCAGCTGCTGTCGATTGGCCGCCGTGAGGTGATTGGTGTTAATTGCTCATTAGTACTCCAATTACCCTACTTTGGCATTTCCTTCTATTCTTCCCCTGGCCTTCCTGTTTGTGCTATTGTTCGCGGTGTGTGCATCCGCTTACTGGGTTTCGGGTACGTTTTCATCCCTGTACACATGCGCTTTCGGGCACCATGTGTGCTCTCAGCTAAATGATTCTATACCTTCCTCCCCACCCCTGTCCTGCAGCTTTGCTTAGCAACGGCCAGGCCAGATTTGCATTGCTCCAATGTGCTTACTGCTACGGTGGCACACCCCTCTGCTAATGTCATGTATCTCCTCTGAGCCATTCCTCGGTGTTATAGCACTGCGCCGTATGGTACAACCTTCATCTAGCGGGACGTTTGCGATTCAGTATTACCTGCCTCATTTGCATGGCATTGACTACTAATTTATAGTTACCATGCCAAACAGTGTCACAGGCCCTTAGCAACCCTTGCACCTTGGTTGTGGTGTTCCATGCCTACCATTGTGTATTATGGTGTAAACCTGATTTGTATTACATTGCGATTTTATGACATTTTTATATAATTTCTTTATGTTCCTGTTTGTGCACACATGCCCTGCAGTTGTACTGTGCGTTACTGTGGACATGACATTAAATGTTGTTTTTTAGGTGTTATGCATCTTTTCTTATGGCATTGGCTGTGTATTTAGCCATTGGCATATGTTCATTTTGTAATACATGAGTCTAGTCCGCTTTCATAGCTCCGATGTTCTGTTTGGGAAAATGTAAACCGTGTTTTTTGGTTTACATTTCCGTGGGCTTACGCTACGCCTGCACCACTTCATGAATCGCTATCTGCCTTCATTTGCATGGTGCGACACTGCACATGGGGTGATTAGCATACCTATGCCAAGGGCTGCACAATTCTGGCGTACGCCGGTAGTGCACGTGGAAATGGATCGTACCTGAATCACTCAATGGCCATATTTGGCGTTATTCTGCCTACGCTACACCTGCGCCTGGCACAAGCTTCATGAATCCTGGGGGATGTTCTTCATTTTGATCACTGCAGTAGCATTAGCAATATATGGGTTATATCCTGCCAAGGATATCATAGTCAGCCAGCTCTCAAAATGTCAGTGCACCTTCCACTCACCCAAACTTAGTAGCTCAGGCTGAGCTGAGTAAAAGACAAGTTTGGGCATGAAGCCCTTTAGAGCTTTACTGCCACCAAACAGTACACTTCACTGAGACTTGTCAGGAGCGACAGTTGGCTTCTGCTTTCCTTACCTTGGCAGATGAATGAATTCCCTTTTGTGAAAAAAAAAAACTTCCATTTTATTGCTTTCCTGTTTAGGAACATGATTTTTAAAGCTAGTAGTGTTGTGTTTTAATGATTGTCTTGAGACTGTAACTTACTTTTAAATGAAGCACTCATTTCTGTCAGTTTAAAAGTAGTGTTAACTAACTGATAAAATATTTTCTGTGGAGAAGTTGTGTTACTTTTTTCCATTGTGGGGCTGCCATAGTGTTTGAAAGTGATTTTTATTGTGTTTTTTTTTCAATGTAAAAAAAAGTAACTTTTATGGCTTGGTAGTTTTGCTGGCATTGTTGATTGTTTTATCCAGGATAGAGACACCATTTTTCAGTCTGACCATGGAACAGATTGTTGGTCCCACTGCCAGTCCTTCTTCCAGCTACAAAAAGAAAAAAAGTTAAGTAAACAGCCTTTTCCATCACAGGAGGTTAGAAATTTACCTCAGCCGCAGGTGGGTGACTCTGCTGTGGCCATTTGTTTTATCTCAGACCACTCATCCTTTACCCTAGTTCCCACTGGTCTATCACCAACAGCCACTATGGACCGGGGATTAGCCACATCCTCAGTGGCTTTTGGGATACCCTCAGTGGGCAAAGGAGAGCCAGTCTTGTCAGTCTTGGGAGAGGGAACAGGGAAGGTTTCCCTGTTGTGTCAGAATGTTGTCCCCATCCTTGAGGAAGCAGAGACTGCAATTAGTAACACAGTTGGCTCCATTTTGCCAGTCAAAAAGAAACAGAAAATGAAGCATGTATCTACTCCTCAATTTTTTTGGGATAGGAGTAGTTTACTGGGTCTGGCTCAGGATTTGATTCAGGCTATCTTGTAAAGTAGTTTCCAGTAAATGAAAGAGGGGTGCCTCCTTTCCTAAACAGATTCAAGATTCTGAATATGTACAAGAAGATGCAGGGATGGAGTCAGGGTTTTGTCCTCAGATGTCTGATTCAGACTCAGAGGAGAGCTCACTTTCTGATTCCCCCAGTGGAGCGTTCTCTTTTTTTGATGCTATTGCTAGAATGTCCCACTGTTTTCAGTGAGAGAACACTGAGGTTTCTCCATGCCTCAGAAAATGCTATCAGAAAAAAAAAAAAAAAGAAAATGCTATCAGTTGTTAAAGAAGGATTTTCCAGAACTTGCACCCATTCCTCCTGTCCTGTCTGCTTTAGAGGATGTGTGTCTTACTGCCTGTAATTTTCCTGATAGTCAGCCAGCTGTCCCTAAAAAGGTAGATATTATGTATAATAGTTCCTCAGTCTTAAATTTTTATACAGTTCCCAAACCTGACCCAGCAGCTGTAGCCTTAGTTTACTCCTCTGCTGCTAAGCACTTAGTTCATTCAAATCCTACTCTTCCTAATAAGGGTGGGAAAATTATTGATAGGTATGGAAAAAGGTGTATACTTCTGCAACACTGACTTTCTGAATTTTAAATTGTCAGGCTCATATGCTAAAGTTTCTTTGACATGTTATGAAAGTATGGGGAATGTTTTATCTACGGTTCCTTCTTGTGAAGAAAAATCTGGTTTAAATAACTTAGCTTCTTCTATTGCACAGGTCACTACTCATTGTTTGCAGTGTTTGTATGACTCTGTTGATACTTCTTAAAGGGCTATTGCCACTGGCATGGTTTTAAGGAGGTTTGCTTGGCAGCATTCCCAGACCCTCCAAGATGATGTTAAAAATGAGATTTTAAATTCTCCCTTGGATAGAGATTTAGTGTTTGGCCCCTTTGCTGCAGAGGTAATCAAAAAGTGTGATGAAAGAGGCAAACTGATCTAAGGAATCTTTTTCAGCCCTCATTTTCCAAATTGTCCAAGGGATTTTCTTTCTCCTCATCTACTTTTAGTAAAAAAATAGAATAAACAGTCTCACCAGAATTCATGCATACATATGCTTATGAAAAAGAGGCAAGGAGGTTCCAAAAGCAAGTCTCAAACCTACTAAAACAAAGGACACTCCAACAAGTCACCTTGTGAGCCCTCCCACACTGGCCCTTTTTCTCTTCCAGAAAGTCTAAATATCCATTTTTCTCTTTGGCAGCAGATTGTTTCAGACAAATGGGTTCTGAAAATCATTCATAAGGGTTGCAGATGGCAGTGGGAGTAACATTTTTCTTTTCCTGGGGGGGGGGGGTCATTCCTCATCCTGCAGATCAGACTCTTTTGTTTCCACCTGTACTTCATCACATGCTGTCCCAAGGAGTGGTAGATTTGGTTCCTCCTTCCCAGGTGTGGAAGGAGTTTTATTCAAGATGTTTCTAGTCCTAAAGAAAGAAAATGCCTGGAGACCAGTTCTGGATCTTTCTTTCCTAAACCTGTTTGTGATAGTGTCCAAATTCAAAATGATGTAATTTCACAACCTGTTCTCTTCTTTCTCTTTCAAGTTTCCTGGTAACACTAGACTTAAAAGATGCTTATCAACACATTCCTATTCATACAGACTTCAGGCGTTTCTTTAGGTTTTGTGTATATGGATCACATTATCAGTTCTCTGTCTTACCCTTTGGAGTATCCACTGCACCAAGAGTGTTCACAAAGGGTCTAGCTCCAGTTATAGCTCATTGTAGGCTACAGTGTACCCAGATATTTCTGTATTTAAGTGACTTGCTTATCTTTGCAGTCTTTTTAAAAATGTCAGGACTCTCTCTCTCTCTCTATTGAGTAAGAGATCTCTCACACAAGCTGGGATTCCAAGAGAACATTCAAAAGTCTTTCTTGACTCCCTCACACAAGATTGTGTTCCTAGGATGTCATCTAGACACCTCAGTTCAAAGGGCTTTTTTTCCACAGGGAAATATATACCTATATTTAGATATATTTCTAAGTTTCTTTTCACTTAGACTTCAGGATTTTAGGTCTTGTGGTATATATGATTCTCAAGATACCACTGGTAAAACTGCACATAAGAAAGATACAGTGGTATTTAAAATCTCTTTGGTCCCAGCTGATATCAACCCTTTAACTTTTCAGATCCCAGTACTGGGGTTGGTGTAAAAGGAAATCACGAGGTGGAGGCAAGAGATATCCTTTAATCAAGGTCTGTCCTTCTCTTTCCCTGCTCCAAAGCAATTAGTCACCACAAATGCTTCAGATATTGCTTTGGGAGAGGTGTCAGGAGAGAAAAAAGTGCAGGGGGCGTGGGACAGCAAGGACGGATGCAAGCACATAAATATCAAGGAGATGCTTGCCCTGATTGAGGAACTCAATTATATGAAATATCTTTGGTCCCTGGGAACTCTTCAAGTGGTTACAGACATTACCACAGTGATATGGTACATTAACAAACAAGGGACAACCAGATCATACCCTCTTTGCAGACTAGCCATGTTAGCTTGGGATATAGACTCACAGCACAGTCTCACTCTGTAGGCATCTTACATTCTATCAGAGCAACATTTTGTGGCAGACAAGCTGAGCAGGCCCAGGGCAGACCCTCACCAATGGAAACTGGATCTGGGGGTCTTCCAAGATTTGACCTATTTGTGGGGAATTCCTCAGGTAGACCTGTTTGTCTCCTATCTGAACAATCAACAGGCAAAATTCTGCCCCAGGACTCTATGCAAGAAAGCCTGGAAGACAGATACATTTTGTTTTCTTTGGACTGGAATATTCCTGTATGCCTTTCCAACCTTTGCACTAATATCAAGGCTAATTCTAAAAATTCAGAAGGAATCTCCCAAGATCATTTAGGTGACACTCATCTGGCTCAGGTAACCTTCTTTGGGAAGTGGATAGGGGCAATTACCACATGCTTCCTCACAGAATGGATCTACTCACACAAGAACAGGGCTGTTTGATATACCCAACATCAATCATCTTCAGTTGACTGCCTAAATGCTAGGGTCTTAATTCCTTTTAGTATCTGTTTTCTGGGGACATGCAGCAGGTACTAATGGAGGCAAGAAAGCCTGCTACTACAACATTATATCTTAGCAAATGGAAAAGGTTTTCTAGTTGGTGCCAACAACATAACCAGCACCCAGTCAAGGGTAGTTGCTCTCTGGCTTTACATTATTTGTATGAGCTACTATCCTATGGCCTTTCTTATTCCTCCATCAAGGATCATTTATCGGCCATTTCAGTATGTCTGTCAATGGATCCTTCTCTTTTAAGTCAGTCACATGTCAAAATGTTCTTGAAAGGGGGTTTGCATAAGAGGCCTTCAAGTAAACCGGTGGCTCTTCCTTGGATTCTTAATTTGGTGTTAGAGAAGCTAGCACTTGATCCATTTGAACCAACTAACCTGGCTGACTTGAGGTTCTTAACATGGAAAGCAGTTTTACTGATTTTTCGGGTCTATATTATAACTTCAAAGATGTAAAACTTTTAAAGTTATAATATCAGACCCATTACATTAAAGGATGAAAATAGCAAAGCCCCGGAACATCGAAATCTTACCTAGGGCAAGATTTAATTGGGCCGTTCCATGGCTTTGCTATTTCCTCCACTGTAGTGCGAGAGTTACGGACCTTAGGGTTAGGGTGCGGGTTAAGGTAGGTAGATAGTTAGTAATGAATGTATGGTGTAGTGTAGAGTTGAGTTTTGTTAACTGTATGTGTGTGCATTAATTAGTTTGTTTGTGTATAGTTTCGTCAGGTATGTGTGTGATAGTTACAGTCCTTAGGGTTAGGGTGCGGGTTAAGGTAAGTGGATAGTTAGGAATGTATGTATGGTTTAGTGTAGGGTTGGGTTTTGTTAACTGTATGTGTGTGTGTGCATTGATTAGTTTGTTTGTGTATAGTTTCGTCAGGTATGTGTGTGATAGTTACAGTCCTTAGGGTTAGGGTGCGGGTTAAGGTAAGTGGATAGTTAGTAATGTATGTATGGTTTAGTGTAGGGTTGGGTTTTGTTAACTGTATGTGTGTGTGTGGTTTATTTATTTTGGTGTGCTTGTGTTGTGTGTATGTTTCTTGGAACAGCAATTTTTTTCCCTGGGAAAAAATTTGCTATTCTGAGTGTTCGATGTTATCGATATTCGAAATTCCAAGTTCGAACTTATGGTGTTCGATATTTTGGAATTTCGAATATATGATCTAGACCCGATTTGTCTGGCCTCTACAAGAAGGTATCTAAGTTGTAAACTCTTACAGTGAGTCAACCCTACCTCATTCTCCACAAGGACAGGTTCTCCTTGAGAACTAATCCTTCATTTATGCCTAAAGTGTTATTTGAGTTTACTTTAAGCCAAACTATCCATCTCCTAATTTTCTTTCCTAAAACTAAAAATGACAGAAAAAGGATACTCTATACTTTGGATGTCCACAGCCAACTCAGGTATTATCTTGACAGAACTAAATCTTTCAGATCATCAGATCAATTGCTCATTTTTGTGAAGGTAAGAAGAAGGGACAACTTGTGTCAAAACAGGCTATTTCCAAATGGTTGTCTAAGGCTATTACCTCTTGTTATACTCACCATAGCAAATCTATTCCAGGCAGGGTTAATGCCCACTCTCCAAAGATCTTGGGTTCTACTATGTTTTTTTGGAAAGGGTTGGATTCTAGAAGTATTCTAGAAGCTGCTACTGGTTTCTACTATGGCTTTTTGGAAAGGGTTGGATTCTAGAAATATTCAAGAAGCTGCTACTTGGTCCTCTGTACATAATTTTACAAAGCACTATAAGCTGGATTCCTTCTCTAGGTCTAGATCATGCTTTGCTAAGACCATTTTCCAGGGCCTCCTGGACCCTGCTCCTTCTGCCTCCCAAATATAGTTAGCTATGGTAATCTACCCATATGGCAAAGGATACTGCAACAGTTATAAATATGAAGAACATGGTACAATTGTGTAAGATGAACTTACCATTACAGTAGATGTTTGAATGATCACCTTTGTTTTTGGTGTGATTTTATGCCAGGGTGTGGCCATTTACTTTCTTTTATTCCTAGCCTTGTCCTTTTAGAGCCCAGACCTCCACTATCTGCTGGCAGGAAAGCTCTGAAGGGCTTTGTGCTTTTAATCAGCTCAGCACAAGTTGCCTGACAGTTTGGGCACGTGGAAGGTGCCCTGAATCTTTGAAAGTTGCTTCCCTTTTCTAAAGATCTCACTTCTGCTTTTTATCTCTTTAACAATCTTCAGTACTTCATTTGCATTTTATTTAGATTTTGATTTCCACTTTGTAATAATTGCTTATTTTTGGCAGCCAGTAGCATTAAACTTAATAAGGCCTTACTATGTTTCTCAGCTCAAAAGAATCAGTTACTCAGTTACAGCAATTTGCATCCTGAACATTTCTGACAGAGAACTCTGTAGTATAGTTTTAATATCTGCCAACCCATCGCACTCCCAAAAAACATGTTCTCAATTACCTTACTCTTTCCCATCATACCTCCAGCATTTGCTATATAGCTGAGGAAAAGTCTACTTGGGGTATAAAAATACCCATACAAACACTTCTAGGTAAAAATCCTAAATCTTCTGGACTTTGTTGTATACTTTGGAGCCATGCCCTCCCGTTGTTCCTTTGTAAAATGCTTACCCAGTCTCTCTTTTTGATGTTACAAGATTGTTGAGTAGCCCACATGTATCAAAATATTGCTAACTTGCCTTTGGCTTGAATTGTGGCTAAAATGGTCCTTGAATCAGTTCACATACCTCTTTAGCAAGAGTTAAATAAGAAAGTAAGTAGCTAGGTATGTAAGCAAGTAAAATACACATTTCATATCATTAAAATAGAAATTTTAAGGGATTAGTTTCAGACAGCAGAATGATATTAAGGTTATACAATCTGTTTTATTTCTAATACTGTCGACTTTGGTATATAAAAGATCAAAATCCTACATAAAATAATATGCCTTATTGTTTTCATTTTTTTTCAGTAATTTGCTTGGCATTAGCTGGAGGAAGATTAAAAACTTATTTAAGCCTATGCTGATGGTGTATGCACCCCTTGTGTAACACAAGTTGTGTCTGCCTGGATGATGACTCCCATCAGACAGTGTAGTGTCTAAGGAGAGTTTTGATGATCAGCAGGCACAGGGCAAACATTATATAAAAATCTCATACAAAATGCAAAAGGTGACACACTGGAAATAAATGCAGTTGTTTTCATTGGCAGTTATCAAGTGTCTGACTTCACAAAAATAGTTGTACTATTTTGAACTCATGAGAGTTTATGTAATATTCTGCATTTTATACCACAAACTGATTTGTTCTAACTCCCATTGTTTTTATCGGGGAACATCACTAAATAATGACTGGCATTTAGTTTTTAAATGAGCAGTTTGCAAACAGTTTAAAGTATTTTTCTGTGGATTCTGAGTTGTTATGTAAAGACAGAATACATAATGCATGTGCTCAGGTGAGGCTGCAAATCCCAAAATATTAAGTGCCAAGCACATCATTAGTGATTTCTTCCCCTATGAATTTCCATTATTTAATTCAAAGAGAAATCAGTTTACCAGTTTAATCTTGTTGGGATTCAGCCCACCAAATACCATCAAAAGCAACTTTTTTTTTACAGGGTGGCAAGTCTCCTGCACTCTCATCCACTAAACTTACAAATACTGATGATATAATTGCGCAAACACAAAGAAAGGAGAAATTTCTCAAAATGAAGTAATCACTGCTGATGTAGCCTTAAAAACTGCACTTCAGTGATTTTCAATAACAAACAGCAGCTGTCAAGTTCAGCACTGGGGAGTTGAAGGAAGGGAAGCCGTATTATTTGTTTAAGGCTGTTTTATATTTCAGGAGTACTGCAAAATAATCAAGGGCAGCATTGATCCCTTAAAAAAAGAGATGCAACTTTGCAGTTTGTTACATTATTAAGGAGCTGATTTGAATAAAGGTAGCAATGGAGATGGAAGCCATTCATAAAAGCACAAACATGAGCTATGTGTACAGCTATGCAACGGGTTTATGTTACAGGAATATAATAAGAAATAAGCATGAGAGGTAAAATCTAAGTGTTTAGCACACTCAGTGGTATTACAATGAAGTCTTTTCTATATCTTGTTGAGATACAGCTCCATTCAGTCGAGTTCAATACCCCAGTACTGAATCCCATAATCCTAATTTTCATAGGTAATCAGTGCATCTGGCAGATTCTATGGTGTGCCAGTACTGATTCCTCTTTCTAGAACCATGATTATGAAGTGTTTGTTTTTACTAGCAAGAAAAATGACTAGGGTGTTGCCAAAATGGATAGATATGGATCAGTGTGGTGTGTGGAAGGGAGGCAAGTATTTGACAATGAGAAACATGGTGTAGAATATCTTTATGAAACTGAAGACACACCTGTTTTTTACTAGACACTTGAAGTGGAACTCTCCAAAATGTTCCCGAGTCAGTACATGGCATGCCATAGAACATACTGATTTCTAAACAGCAGTGCAGTGGTAGTCCTGTCCACATAAGCTGTCTGTACAGATATATGCACTGCAATAGAGCTGAACAATATAAAGTACAGAAATGTACACACTGCCACACATGCATTCATAAAGGGCAGCATGAGCTATGTGCGTGATCAATGTAGGACATGCAAATACAATCTTAAGTAAGGCAAAGTATAGGAAGGGTCAGATTTATACAGCACATTGTCAAAATGAAAGAATAACTAAGGGCAACAACAAACAGGACTGACACTGCTAGCAAAGGTATCTACTTAGTTTCGTCATCTCTTCCATGCAGATGAATATGCAGATATCTCACAACAACTGGCACATCCTGGAGTCTGTGTGAGAAGGACAGAGAATTTATCTGACACCATCTAGAATTAAAAGGACATGGAGGAAGCGCAGCATTATAGTGAAAAAAAAAAGACTGCCATGAAAACGGCATGATTAAACATACTGAGAAGTTTCAAACTGTAAACAAACAACAGAGTAAGTCAACAGCAAACATCTGTGCTGGAGATGCTGTTCTCTGGTGTCTTCTTGTGCTGTACTGTGGACACTATCTTTATGTCACAGGGCAAGCCCTTTGTTGTCAAGCATATGAATTATGCCACATACCAAATAATTAGACAAAGTAACATCCAGTGGACAGTGCATTCCCATTCATGATCCTAGATCCCAACAAAGCTGTTGGTCTACCATATGGCTGCACATCTCACTGAGGAGTACCCTGAGACAATAATGACACATTCTTAAGTTCATAGGTTCATAGGTAGGCACTAGGCTATAGGCCCTGGAGCCTACACAAGCCCAGCCAAAAAGGTACCCTGGCTTTTGCCACCCAAGAAAATTATTTTCCTGTGCCACTGTCGAGCAGAGCCACAGAGGTGATCCCTGGGGTGAATTTCCTATTTCCCATCCAATCATCAAGATTTTTCTTGAAGAGTGCTAATGAGGAGATTTGTTTGATATAGATAGGTAGTTTATTCCAGAGTATGGGAAGTCTTTGGGACAGGAATATGTCCCTCTGGCATGTTCTGTTTATTGTGGTGACAAGGTTTATGTCCCTAGAGCATGTAGCTTGGAGGGATTGAGATTTCTTTAAGTGGAGCATGTCCAACAGCTCTGGGTTTGACATAGCTTTGTAGGTTAGGCAGAGATCACCTCTGAGTAGGTGATATTCAATGGAGTAAAGCTGGAGTTATTTGAGATGGTCTGCGTAGGGTATCTGTTTGAGGCCGGTAATCCTCTTTGTGAGGTATTTCTGCGGCCTTTCCAGTTGTAGCTGTCTTGTGAGGTACGTACCAAAAGGGGCATTGTACTCTATAATGGGTCTAATGAGTGATGAGTAGAGGGGAACAATGACACTCTTTTTTTTCTGGATGAGAAACATTTTGTGATGAGGTGTGCCATGTAGAAGGATTTCCTGACTACTGTGGCGGATGTGATTATCAAAGGGGAGACTACTGTCCACCTGTGTCCCAAGGTCTCTTATCACACTTTCGGTGTTAAGTATACTACCGCCTATGTTGTAGTTCATGGGTACAGGGTTTTTACCAAAGGGGATGACAATGCACTTTTTGACATTGAGCTTGAGGCCATGGCTTTGACACCAGGCATCTGTCTCAGTGAGGCTCTTTTGTAGGATGTCCACATCGTTAGGAGTTTTGATTATGGCTCCTAGTTTGCAGTCATCTGTGAACTTTGTTAGCCAAAGACCTTCTCTGTTAGCCTGTACTTCAGAGAAGTAGATTCCAAACAGGAAAGGACCCAGGGCTGAACTCTGTGGTACTCCACTTGTCATTGGTCTGAAGTCAGATTTGGAGTCTGCTACTTTCACAGTGTGGGTTCTGTCAGTGAGCCAGTTGGCAATCCATCTTGTGACATAGAGATTTATACCTAGTTTAGTGAGTTTATCTATAATTCCAGAGTGGGGGATGGTGTAGAAAGCCTTGGCAAGATCTAGATAGGCTGTGTGAACCACCTTACCCTTGTCTAAGGCTTGATGTGCGTTTTTGAGCATAGCGCAACAGCGGGCAGCGCCGCCTAATTGGGTTTAAACTATTCCTGGCTCCACAAAGTCTGCTCTTCACTTTTTCCCTTAGAACTGCTCTATCTCTCAATTTAAACACCATATTCTCATTCTAAGGCCCTTCACTGGTCCAATTAAGTAATCCTACAAGTTAGCACTATTAAACCATAAGCACTACTTACTCTTATACTCTCTACGATTACACTGTCCTCTATTGGTCCATCTTAAATTCAGTTTCCCTATTACTCTAGCATGTCCAAAGGTCAGTCAATGGTTTCCTCTCCAGTCCAGCTGGTGAATCTGGGAATTTTGAGGCAATGTTACAACTGTCTCATGTACACTGACAACCCTCTCCTCCTCCAAACAGGTTCAAATATATGTGAGAGATGAAACTATTTAGCCAAACTGGAGGCTGAGCTCTCTCATCTCAAAACTGGCGTAACCAGTCAGGAGGAGATGGTAACCTCACACAACACAATTCCAGTATCACATAGTCCCACCACATCAGCGAACCAAACACATAAATACACAAAAACATACTCGGAGGCTCTAAATAAAAATCTACCTAAGCAACAGAGACCTTCAAAGCAGACATCCAAGCAAACGCTACTTCAAAACAAAACACACAAAACACATAACCCACAAAGTCAGTGTGCCAAGCAGCCACAGCCCTTAAGGCTGAATAACACACCTGATACTCTTGTTATAGGTGACTCTGTTGTCAGACACACTGATGTCCCGCTCACCAGGCTGAATAAAGAGAAGGTCACAGTGAGCTGCCTGTCGGGAGCTAGGATCCGACACATAACACAAGCACTCAGGTCACTCCAAAGCAAATACAAATATGACTCAGTCGTTGCACATGCTGGTGTGAATGACCTGAGACGTACCTCCCTGGACTACATGAAAAGAGACATAGAGGAGCTCTCTGATCATGTAGCCCAGGCTGGTATGACCCTGACCTTGAGCAGCATCTTACCTTCACCTAGAATGATGCCACAGTACAAAGACAAAATGATCGATTTTAACAATTGGCTAAAATTTTGGTGTCATTCAAAGGGGATCCAGTGTCTGTCAGCCTGGGATGACATGCTCGACAAGCCACGTTGCTTCGCTAGGGCCACTTGCATCTGTCACCACTGGGCTTTCAGATATTGGCAAAGGCTCTTGCCACCCTCATAGTGCCTTTTTTAGGCAAGGCTCAAAAGTCAAACCCACCCCCATAGACAGCACAAGGAACAAGAAACTAAGGGTAATGCTGCTAAACGCCAGAAGTCTTAACCTCAAGATGCATGCACTCGAAGCTCTCCTCAGTATGGAGAACATCGATATCTGTGCAGTGACAGAAACCTGGTTCAAGGCTCCAGAGAGCACCCCAGCACTACCAGGCTATACCTCATATCATGCTTTTCGGCCCCAAAACCCGGACCGAACCACAAAAGGAGGAGGAGTTTCCATATTTATCAAGGATATCCACACCTCCAGGTTAGCGGCATTGCACAAAGTATCGGAGACCATCCATGTGCAACTAACAGTGGGCAAGACAGCTTTTCAGTTTATAGCATCCTACAGACCACCCTCGCAAAGTCAGGAATCCCATTCGGCCTTCCTGAAAACATTGGAGAACATGAAGATCTCTCCGAACACCATTATATTGGGTGACTTCAACTACCCAAATATTGACTGGGAGCACTACTCAAGCCCCAGCACCTTAGCCCAAAGATTCCTGAAAATTATAAACTCAAATGCTATGGAACAACTAGTCACCACTCCCACAACAGGGGACAACATACTAGACCTGTTCATTACCAACATGGGGACTCTATGCTCCACACCAGAAGTATATCCCTCATTGGTAAGATCAGACCATAAATTAATTTCACTGGATGTCCACATCCCGACCTCACCCCCAGCCCAGAAAACCATAGTGAAAAACTTCTCAAAAGCGAACTTCTCACTTCTCAAAACCGAAGTGGAATCCTTCAAGGCCCCAGGGCCAGTGGAAACTACAGCCAAACTGCAGAATCCTGTATAAATGCATTCTATGGACATCTCCAGGAATGCATGGATCATGCTATCCCAAACAAAACCAAGACCCAATCATCCAAAGGCAGGCGTCCAGTCTGGTGGACCCCTGCCATAAATAAACTGTACAACAGAAGGAGGAAGCTACTACATGATAGAGCAAAATCCCTAATAGGGAAGGCATCTCTGATCAGTACTAGCAAAAAATTACGATCCCTCATAAACTCCTCCAAGGCCAGCTTCGAGAGAAAAATTGCACAGGACACCAAAGACAATCATAAGGCTTTTTTCAGTTATGTTAGAAACCTGGGATGCAACTCCCAGACTTGTTCTGAGTTGATTCTAAACGACAAAAAATACACTGAACCCACAGACATTGCCAATATCCTGGCAGACAGGTTCAGTGCAAACCCCCCCCCCCAAAAAGAGCAAGTATCTATCCCAGCAGAGGGCTGCTTCCCAAACATCTCAGATGCTCAGGTGAAGGCTGCCCTCTCCAAAGCAAAAAACACTACTTCCATGGGACCAGATGGCGTCCCAGGTTGCATCCTACATGAACTACAAGAGGAACTAATCCCTCAAATAAAACAGCTATACAATCTCAGCCTCACTACAGGATATGTGCCCACAGAATGGCGTACAGCAACAGTGGTCCCACTCCACAAAGGTGGAGTCTCTACGGACCCTGGAAACTATTGCCCCATAAGCCTGACTAGCTTAGTCTGCAAGGCTATGGAGAGGATCATCATGGAGCTCATAAACAAAGACATTGGGGACATACAGACACTAGATCCTACCCAGTTTGGCTTTGTCAAGGGCAGATCCTGCCTTTTGAACCTGGTTGACTTCTTTGAAACAGTCACCAAAGCCATAGATGAAGGGAAGGTAGTCCACACAGCCTATCTGGACCTTGCAAAGGCATTTGACACAATACCCCACTCGGGCATCATAGATAAGCTATCCAGCTTAAATATAAACCCCTATGTCACAAGATGGGTCGCAAACTGGCTCAAAGACAGAACCCACAGATTGAGAGTTGCTGGAGCCATGTCAGACTCGAAACTGGTCACAAGTGGCATCCCACAAGGTTCTGTCCTGGGACCACTCTTGTTCGGTATATACTTTTCCGAGGTACAGGCAAACATGGGAGGACTATGGCTCACCAAGTTCGCAGACAACTGCAAACTGGGCGCCATAATCAACTCTCCAGCTGACACAAACATCCTTCAAAAAGGTCTCATAGAGACAGATAACTGGTGCCAGCGCCATGGTTTAAAGCTAAATGCCAAAAAATGTATAGTCATACCCTTTGGCAAAAACAATGTGTCCACAAATTACCACATAGGCGGAAACCCATTAAGTACAGAGAAAGTTATTAGGGACCTGGGGACCCAAGTTGATAGCAATCTCTCCTTTGAAAACCACATTGCCAAAGTGGTTAGAAAGACCTTCTACATAACCCACCTCATCATGAAGGGTTTCACATCTAGATCAAGAGAGGTAATCGTGCCCCTTTATTCATCCCTCATCAGGCCCATCATAGAATACAATGCCCCTTTTGGGATGTACCTTACCCGACACCTGCAGCAATTAGAAAGACCCCAAAAGTATCTCACCAAGAGGATCAAGGGTCTCAAACAGATGCCATATACTGCTCGGTTAAAAAAACTCCAGCTCTACTCAGTTGTATACCGCCTACTTCGAGGCGATCTATGCCTGACATACAAAGCTATGTCAAATCCAGAATTAATGGACATGCTCCACCTCAGTAAATCTAAATCCCTTAGAGCCACACGCTCGAGGGACTTGAACCTCAGCACAGAAATAAATAGAATTTGCTGGAGGGACAGGTTCATAACCCAGAGGCTCCCTTCGTTCTGGAATAGAATTCCAGTTCATGTGAGGCAGAGCACCTCACTGAATCTCTTCAAGAAGAATCTCGATAAGTGGATGGGGGATTGTAGGTTTGTCCCAGGGATTACTCCCGTGACACTATTAGACAGAGGTACAGTAAACTAAACCTTAAAAAGGGCACAGTATACTCAAATCAAGGGGTGGCATAAGCCATACAGAATTGGGCTAGGCTTATAATTGCCCCAGGGCAGATAGCCTAGTATGAACCTATGAACCTATGATGTAAAGCTGTCATTGTCACTTTGCATTGTAGGTATCTCTGCATCCCTATGCTGTGTCTGGCAAAAAATGTTGACAAGATGGTAGAATGTGACACAATGTGTTCAGCAGGTTTCTCATACTCATTACTGCCATGTGGAAATTCAGATTTGCTAAAACTTCTTGAAACACATGGACGCACATATCTTAAAGTAAGCACTCTCTCATCAGATCAAAGCCCTAATTTTCATTTTAAAGATTCTCTAACAAAGCAGTTACTCAAATCTTTAGAAAAGCTTCTTCAAAAAGGAAACACATGCACTTATACCCTTGACCCTTTCTTCAAATAGCAGTACAAATAATATCCAGGCTGCTCACACAAATATTTAACCCATCCCTAGCAACAGAGATCTAACCCCATAATTCAAAGACTCCATGTAATCTGTCACCCTATGGTTTTCTTCCCTTCCATAATACAGTACTAGCACCCTATTATCAATATATGTCATATAATCAAAATATTTAAGAAAATAATCTATGATCAGGTAACTAAATATATCAACAAGTATGGAATCTATGCCCAAATAATAAAACTAAATGTATCAACATGTATGGAATCTGTGGTCAAATAATCAGCCATATCAACAAGTATGGAGCTTTATCTGACTAATGGCATGGTTTACACTTTGACCACATTACCATGACAACCATTTATTCTACCAGAAATATTATGTATACAGCTGTGCAGAAAGGGCAACTGAGAAGCAACCTTTTCAAGGACCTTAGAAGAGTATCTGAAATGGCTCCCATCTACTCCTTCAAAAGTTCAGCCTCACAGGACTTGGATCCTGTGAACTAAACTGGATGCAAAAATACAAACTACCTTTGCAGTAAATATTCATAGTCTAATCACATAACCAAGTATCAGCTCTCAGTTCTAGGATCCCCCCACTGTCGTTCCTTAGGGATCAGTGTTGAGACCAATAATATTTCCTTATTTATAAATTATGTTTTATTGCATTCAGTTATTTTTTATTTACTATTTGTTAATGGGGTAAATGGTTTGGTCTTTAACCCTTCTTAGCCATGTCCCAGGCAAGAGAAAATACACTATATGAGATATAATTTAGCACAGCAGTCAGTCAACATGACTTTGAAAGATGGAAATAATCTAGACCATCCAGAGAAATCCACACAGACATGAGAAAAGCATCTAGACTTCACACAGACATTGACCAGAAGTCAGAGCAGAACTCCAGACCATGGAGCGCTAAGGTAGAGATCTTTTCACTGAGCTACTATGCTGCTCTTACCACACATCACTTTCCCACCCTCTGATATTACCTTATATGCAGATGATACTCTAGTTCTTGGAAATGCGCTATTTCTTCCTAGCTATATCTTCATTCCCAGAAACAATTACAACTGGACAGCAACTCCTCATGGCTTTGGCTGAAACTTTTTTTCCCAAGTTAGTTGACATGTTCTTTAGAAATAGTAAAAAAAACTAAACTCATCAAATACAATTAACATTTCTAACTCTCATAAAAACAAAATTACAAAAGGTCCAAAAATACATCTGCCTGGATTCTGGATGGACCCAGATCTTTCCTTTAAACAGCATTCTGAGCCCATGGCAGAAAAGGTACCCAGTCATTTATATATCCCTGGTCAACCTCAGTAAGAAGCTGAGATCCCTCATAAAATCCACCAAAGCTAGTTACAAAAACAAAATTGCCACTGACTCTAAAGACAACCACAAAGCATTCTACAGCTATGTCAAGAATCTCAGTGGGAACACTCAGATCTGCTCTGAGTTACAGCACAATGGCACTAAATATACAGAACCAACTGATATTGCCAACATCCTAGCAGATAGGTTCAGTGCTAACTTTATCCCCCTCTCACCCCCTAGAGGGCCCATCTCTATACCGGAAGAATGCAAAGTTCCTATAATCACGGCTGCACAGGTAAAAAAACACACTCTCCAAAGCCAAGAACACAGCATCCATGGGACCTGACAATATCCCAGGCTGCATTCTACATGAACTACAGAATGAACTGGCACCGTACCTAAGTACCATGTTCAATCATAGCCTCACCTCAGGCTTTGTACCCACTGAATGGCGCACCGCGACAGTTATCCCACTCCACAAAGGGGGAGCCACGATGGACCCTGGGAACTACTGCCCCATTAGCCTGATGAGCCTGGTCTGCAAAGGCCATGGAACGTATCATCGTGGAACTCATAAACAAAGACATTGGTAATCTCCAAACTCTGAACCCTACCCAGTTTGGATTTGTAAAAGGCAGATCATGTCTCCTAAACCTGATTGACCTCTTTGAAACAGTCACCAAAGCCATAGATGAGGGTAAAATGGTTCACACAGCTTATCTAGATCTCGCCAAGGCTTTCAACACCATCCCCCACTCTGGAATTATAGATAAGCTCACTAAAATAGGTATAAATCCCTATGTCACAAGATGGGTTGCCAACTGGCTCATGGACAGAACCCACACTGTGAAAGTAGCGGATTCTAAATCTGACTTCAGACCAGTGACAAGTGGAGTACCACATGGTTCAGTCCTGGGTCCTCTCCTGTTTGGTATCTACTTCTCTGAAGTGCAGGCTAACACAGAAGGTCTTTGGCTAACAAAGTTTGCAGATGACTGCAAACTAGGAGCCATAATCGAAACTCCTAATGATGTGGACATCCTACAAAAGGGCCTCACTGAGACAGATACCTGGTGTCAAAGCCATGGCCTGAAGCTCAGTGCCAAAAAGTGTATTGTCATCCCCTTTGGGAAAAAGCATGTACCTGTGAATTACCACATAGGTGGCAGTACACTAAATACCGAAAGTGTGATAAGACACTTAGAGACACAGATGGACAGTGGTCTCACCTTCGATAACCACATCACCACAACAGTCAGGAAATCCTTCTATATGGCACACCTCATCACTAAGGGCTTTTCATCCAGAAAAAAGGAGGTCAGTGTCCCACTGTACTCATCCCTCATTGGACCCATTATAGAATACAACACCCCATTTGATATGTACATCTCAAGACATCTGCAACAACTGGAAAGGCTGCAGAAATACCTCACTAAAAGAATCACATGCCTAAAGCAGATGGCCTATGCTGACTATCTAAAAAAACTCCAGCTATACTCTGTCGCATATTGTCTAATCAGAGGTGATCTCTGCTTAACATACAAGGCCATGCCAAACCCAGGGCAGTTGGACATGCTACACTTAAAGAAATCCCAGTCCCTGAAAGCCACATACTCCAGGGATCTAAACCTTGTCATCACAATGAACAATTCATGCTGGAGGGATAGGTTCCTGACCCAGAGACTCCCCAGAGTCTGGAATAGACTACCCATACATGCCAAGCAGAGCGCCTCTTTGGCCCTATTCAAAAGGAACATTGATGACTGGATGGGAGATAGGAAATTCACCCCAGGGATCATGTCAGTCACCCTACTAGACAGGAGTCCAGGGAAGTAAACATTGTGGGAAGAAATAGCCAGGGAATTGTTAAGCTAGACTTGTATAGGCTCTAAGGCCGATAGCCTAGTATCAACATATGAACCTATAAATTATGCAGTAATTGATATTTGTCAATCAGGGTAGTGTAGCTAGTCTATAATGGCAGTGTGAGTACATATAACATGTAAAATCACCCATGTATACACAAGTGTCCCATACAGTATAGTCACACCCCATGGTAATGTAATGAAAGTACATAGAGGGATGTCATGTAAAGTAAATCATATACACTTATTAATATGTCAGTAATGATTAATGAAGTCATTATCCTGATATTTCTTCAAAATGAAAATTGAGCAATGGTTAGCAGTGCTCAGCTATGCTTAGTCAATGTAAGCATTGCTTAAATGTGAATGCTAAGCAGCAGTCAGCTCAGCTAAACTGTTTTGTGCACTATTAAGCAATGTATGGAGTATGTGGTGGTACGCAAGTCTAAGGGGGTTTAACCATCTGTTAGCATCGCTAAGCTCTGCATAAATCCACACAAACCTGCTTACAATTGCTTAAAAATGCCTTAATCACTCTGTCTCTAGCAGCTCTTTTTCTGCCCAGCAACAAAATAATCAGCCCTGCCAAGTCTGAAACCAAGGATGCTGTGCACTACAATCACAACAATGTACCACTACACCATCTGAGCTGTGGGAATTTGCAATGCTTTTACAAACATATTATGCATTCTGGTTATTTATCATTAATGAAAAAACTCATCACTTCCAAGTCTTGACCCCAGGACCCTATGCACTACAATTACAGCAATGTACCTCTACACCATCTGAGCCATAGGAATCTGTAATGCTTTTACAAACATATCATGCACTACAGTAATTTCACATACGTACTTTATATACATATATATATATATATATATATATATATATATATATATATATATATACACACACACACACACACATGCACACACGCACACACACACACACACACACACACACACACACACACACACACACACACACACACACACACACACACACACACACACACACACACACACACACACACACACACACACACACACACACACACACACACACATATATATGTAGATAACCACTTACTTTAAGACATCTGCAAAAAGCCTGACAAAGTGGGGGGATCAAAGGCAAACAATAGTGACATCTTTGAAATATGACTGTTATATGTGTAGAAGTCTGCTAAAGTAGCATTATTTGATTTAACATACAATTCTTGATAGATTCCAGGTCTGAAACACAAATGAATGTCATTATTCACTGATGTCAATGTTTACATCATCCCAGTGATTTCTCAGAAACTCACAACTGTTATGGGGAACAGACCAAACATATGAGCCACACATCTGGACAGTGTCTAGACATCTGGACAGTGGAGAGGTATGACTGCAGTCATGTAACAGAAGAGAAAAACAGTGAGATCTGCCAGCAATTTCACCCAGCACCCTCTGAACCACAGTAAGACCCACACAACACTACCCCAAATCAGCTGTGGGGAATTACCCATGTATTTCCAAATATAGCATGCACTACAGGGATGGAACTGTAGGGAAAAGCAGATATTGGTGCAAAAATGTCCACCCACAACCATCTGCACTACAGTCACAGCAACATTCCAGTACCCCAAATGAACTGTAGAGTAGAACGACTGTTTGAACAAACATATCCTGATTTCCAGTCACACACTACACCAACATATACTGGCCCAATTCACAGTCTACTGGGAATCCTGAGGTGTTACAGGACATTTTCTAGGCTGCCCCTACAAACATATACACCTAATAGACCACCAGCAACTCTATCAGCATGCACATTCAGATAGAAAAGGAGCTATAACACATCTCCTACTCTCCCTACTCTGCCCAACAAACATTTACACACAACACTGCTACACAATCTTGGCAGTCTGTTAATGGCCAGACATACATAACTCTCAACTGTACAGATTTCCACAGAATGTTCAGGGTGTGGGACCATATTTATGGCCACTGCTGCATACCACTTCCAGGAGTCTGCTAAGTCACTGGGATGATACCAGGAGTGCAGTCACTAAATAATGACATACCATACCTCTGAACCTCTTACTGCAAGACATCTGGACAAAGCATGACATATTTGGGGGCCAGGGGGCCAGAAAGAGGGACATATCTCACATAATGGTGTTACAAACCGAACCAGTTGCTGGTGTTATAGGGTTTGTCATAACATAACATCCCTGAAGAATATGATTTTTGAAACACTAATGGATGTCAACATTTACTGACTACAATCCTCACATTATCCTACTGATTTCACAAAAACAGAAATTGTCTTAGGAACAAACAAAACATAACAAGCAAACCTGTGGGTAGTCTGTGGACATCTGGACAATTGAGAGGTATGTGAAAGACATATCACTATCAGACATCAAGTCATGGAGAAAATGCATGTCCAGACAAACCCTGTTAATCTAGCAATCTTCTGTGTATATAACAGCAATATTTACTTACAATCTGTATCCAATTCTGGAGCTTTGTCCCTCATGTTGTTGGGCTATCTCCATATGTCTTGTCCTGAGAGGTATTTCCACCTACTGTCTGTGAAGCTGTAGGCCCCACACCTTCATAATGTCCTCCACACAGGCAAGTAAAAGGGGCAAGGCCCACATGAAGGACTTAATTACAGCACTGTGTTGCTATGGGATTGGCTAATGGAAAGACAACACAGCTGCTCTGGATGCAAGTAGCAAGTGGGAGACAACGATTGGTACACAGGCCATTACCTGCTCATGAGCAGTACCTACAAAAGGCAGGCTGTTGCCTATGCAACACAGGTCTGAACCCATCTATACAAAGACAGACTGTGACAACACAAACCTAACCATTTGCAATATTCTGAGGAAACTCTTCAGCACTATAATAGGTATGTCAATCACATTAGCTTGTAATGGAATGCAGACAGGGGATGCAATAATGTCAAACAGGACATTAAACACTAGGTCACAACAAGACCTGCTGGACTCACATGCTGCTGTCCGGCACTTATGGCCATTCATGCTTGCCCTGTCTGCATTGACATGGATTAAATCTCTGGCCCCTGAGTCACCCCAGCAAAGGTCAGCTCATGTATGACTACTACTGTAGTGGCTGTTGTGCAACACTGAGTGTGACACTGCTAGGCCAGCTACCTGTTGTACATATCCATATGTCACCTGTGAATGCTACTATGATACATATACTTGTCCTACAAATGTAAGAGACTTATATAGGGTATGTGCATAGTACACAACAGGTGCAGAAGTGTGCGTTTAACTGCATGTTATATACTAAGCCCATACCTGACAACTGTCCAGAGTTTTGCAGGCTGACCACATGTCTGCCTTATATTTGTAGTCAATGCCTCATACAATTGTGTATTATCTGGCACATCACTGGCAATCCATTAAAGACTGAAGTCATAACATAAAAGCATACATTTGATTGTCAGAAGTCATATCATGTGGAGTAGACCTGTGAATGCGACACAGTCTTTGCTGGCAACTACATGTGTTTCAGCTAGATTCACTATTTTCTGGCCTTTCTCCACCAGTGACTTGTGCTCTTGTGCAGATGTCTTGCTCTAATAGGAGCTAGGTGTCTTAACGTGAAACCCAAGTCAATGCAGGCGTACCTTGTCCTGTAGGATGCCGACATTTTGCAGTTACTGACACTCACCTTGTAGCTGCAGACAGCACATAAACTTTTCCAGGTTACTCATCTCATCATACGTTTAGACCCCAAATGGAGGGCTGCAAAGCCACAGGAGGTAGAGTGTTGAACGTATCATACACATACACACCTCCAGGCTGGCCAAACAGCATGATGCATGGGAGACATCCTGAGTGCAGTTAACAGTTGACAAAACACCTACTCAAATCATAGCTAGCTACAGGTCTCCAACCATGACTATGGACACCCACCACACCTATTGGGACTTGCTGGAATCTGTCAGGATTCAACCTGCTCCTGGGTGACTTCAACTGCCCAACCATAGTGTGCATGACCTATGCCACCTGAACATGAATGCACAGAGCTTTGTCAATGGCAATGCAGTGGATCAGCCAGTCAACACTCCTATGACAGCTGGAAATAACCTGTACCTGGTCCTAACCAACATGAGTAGCCACTGTAGCACTCCTATAGTTTCACCCTCATTGGTAAGATCTGACCACATTGCCATCACTGTTCAGGTCACCATCTCCCCTGCCCCCTGTCAGGGTCAAATAAAATTAAATTTACACAAATTACTATAAATCTTTTTTACAGCCAACATTCCATCAGTTGGAACTAGCAGTAGTGTCCAGGCCCACACCACAATACTATGTGGTCACCCACATAGCTGTATGGACTCAGCAGTACCTGACAGGACAACATCATCTCCCTCAAGGTAGGGTAAACATCCGTGGTGGTCAGCAGCAATACACAAATATCATAATAGGTGGAAATAGTTGCTGGACATGGCCAAGAAGGAACAGGTGCCTTATTGGAAGCAATGTCACCTTGGTCTGCACAAACAAATAAGGTCACAGGGGAACTACCCTAAGGCTATCTTTGAGTGCAAATTGGGGACATCCATTAAGGCCAATCACTAGGCCTTCCACACATGTCTGCAATCCCAGAGGTAACACACAAATCTGTTCTGTAGAGGTGGTCAATAACACACATACACATATGGCATAGACATAGGCAAAGGGCTGCAGACAGGTGAAGTGTAAACATCACCCCCCGTCCCCCCATTGGTACACATGTGTATGCACAGCACCTGCCCCCTCCCCTCATCATCATGAAGCAGGTCTGTAATACCCTTTCAAAGGCAGCACACAGAAGTCTCCATAGGCCTGATAACATCTCTGGCTGCATTCTACATGAAAACAGGCATGGGCTCTCAGACCCATTCTGCACTGTAGTCAACCACAGCCTGAGCACCAGTGTCATCCCATTTGCACAGAGGACAGCCACTGTCATCCCTATACACAAAGGTGGAGCAATCCACTGACCCAGCCAATCATATGCACATCAGCCTAACTAGACTGTTGTGCAAGGGCATGGAAGGCAATATCAAGGACATTATGAACGGGGACATCGGCAACATCAAAATGCCTGAGCCCACACAGTATGGGATTGTCAAAGGGAGATCAGGCCTGTTAAACCTGGTTGACATCTCTGAAGTGGTCAACAAACACAAGGATGAGGGGAAGATGGTGAACAGTGCCTACCTTCACCTAGCCCAATTCTCTCACAATAATCCCCAGGCAGCCAGGATACATATGCCGACACAGCTAGGCACCAACCTTCATGTTACCAGATGGGTAGCTAAATGGCCCAATGATAGTACCCACTCATCAAAGTAGTAAAACCCAGCTCTAGTAGTAGAGTCTTCCAAAGCGGTGTACCCCAAAGATGGGTCTGGGGGCCTCTACTGTTTCAGATATATGTATCTGAGGTACAGGACAAAAGCAGTGGTCTGTGGCTGACCAGGTGTACAGATGCTTGCAAGCTGGCCACTGTCTTACATTCCCCTACTAATGTGAGCATCCCCCAAGAGGCTCTCACCCAATTAATGACTGGTGCAAGAAGCATTTCCACAAACTGAATGTCAGGAGAGGCATCATTCTCTCTGCTGTGGCAGATGTCATCCACACTAAGTATGACAGTAATAATGTACTGAGCATGCAATCAGGTGTAAGGTGACCTGTGCACCAAGGTTGGCATCAACCTGACAGTGTCCCACCACCATTGTATGGAAGGCTGTCTACATGGCCCACATCACAAATATGGGTATGTTATCCAGGAACCAAGAGGCCACAATATCCCTGTACTCCAACCTTATTAGATGCATTGCCAAGTACAATGGCTCATTTGGCATGGACCTTGCCAAGCAAATGCAGCAGTTGCAGAGACCACAGAGGAGTCTGACCAGGCAATTCCAGGGTCTGCAACACCTATCCTATACAGGTAGGCTGAAAGCTCTGTCCCTGTACTCAGTCTCATACAGACTGATCATAGATGACCTGTGTCTGGCATACAAGGCCATGTTCAAACCAGCCTTGATGGCATTTCTGCACATCTGTTAGATAAATTGCACTCATGCATCATGCACACAAGGACTTCACCTGGTCTGTGACATGTTTAGTACTTGTTGGCAGGATAGTATAGTGTCCCACAAAATACATTGTCTGTAAAATTGATTCCCTCCCCATGTCTAGCAGAGTACGTGTTTAGCCCTCTTAAAAAAGAAGCTGAATGACTGCATGGAAATGGATGAGACACCCCTGGGATCCCATGTGTGTCCCAGCTGGACAGGGGAAATAGGTGCTGGCTTGGAAGGGACATGGGTGAAAGTCTGGGCCAGACGTATGAGGGCATCAGGGCCAATATCCTGGTATCATCTTATGAGGCTATGTAGCTAGTACTTTACATGTTTCCTGTATATATTGCAGACTGTCCTGCAATGTTGTCTGAAATGAATCCATGTGAGTCTGAACTGTGTATGTACTGCAGTGATAGTGTGTAGTCTTGTCCCCTCATCAGTTATCATCACATATTGTTACACCTTGTCATTGTGTGTGGTCTGTAGAGCAGTAAGTCATCTCTTACAGTACATGTATATGCACTTAGTGACACTGTATAGCTCACTCTAATAGCCTTGGTCTTGGCCACAATTACCATTCTGCTACTAGGCCCATCACACAGTAGGATTTGTCACCCTTTGTTGTGGGCTTGACAGTAGCAGTGAAAAAGATGGATTGCAGGAGGCAGAACTGCCATAAGGTCTGCCCTGAAGTACCCATAGGTGTCACAGCTGTGCCAGACTGTACCAGGAGTGTGTGTGTGTGTGTGTGTGTGTGTGTGTGTGTGTGTGTGTGTGTGTGTGTGTGTGTGTGTGTGTATCAGCAAACATAATATTGCAGGGTATTAATTTACATATGTTGTGTTCCCCTTGCAGGTGAACACAGGGGTTGGTATCACTCCCCCTCACAACCTGATGTTAGTGTCTTAGCGGACTCTCATGATGATGATGGTCATAGTGAGGCACAGGTGGGGTTGTCAGTGCCTGGATCTGTGCTATTGTTTGGTATCCCACTTTCATCCACCATGTCCACTCACACAGTCAGTATGCCCATGCATGCTCAGTCCCCAGCAGCCACAGATAATGGACAGATTGATAGTGGTGGCATGGAACAGGTTAGTGTGTTGAGTATGGTGAGTGTGAGTGTCGACACCAGCCATAGGCAGAGAGCAGATGAGGACACACACAGGCAGCTGGACAAGGGTGCTTAACAGAGGACTGCTGCCCATCAAGCCCCTGTCAAAAGTGCCATGCAGGTGTCACCAGACACATGTTATATTCCATCATGGAGGCATAGGCATGTAGCGACTGCAACACCAGACAGATACTCAGGGTCAAAAATGCTGTGCTCCCTGCCATGTGTGATGAACTCCATGGCAGTTTTGATGCCATACATCATCTTGCCAATGTTGTGGATAGACAGCAGGGTGAGGCATTGTCACTACTTGTCCGTGCAATGCCTGTGCTTGAGCATATGGTGGGAGTAGGGCATCAGCCAGGTGGAAGTAGGTCAGCAACATGATCAGCTGTGAGCCCACATGGCCATGCACATTCACAGTCCCGTAGAGGCAGTACCAACAGCACTACTGAAAGAAGAGTGCTGTCCAGAGCACACCAGAGCAGGCCATAGGTACGTTGTCCTGGCCAGTCCTATCAGGGACAGGAGTCCAGCAGACAGCAGTCACCATCAGGGAGTAGTACTGCATCTGTCTCTGAGCCTGGTGGTTCCAGTGATACTCCTGGTAGAAACATTTACTGCATCCCTGCTGGGAAATGGTGAACTGTACATCCTGCCATGAATGGTCCACAGCTGTCCAACATAGCCCTGTGTCGGGCATCCACATTGCTTGCAGGTGTGCAAACACTCACACATCCCTATCCCAGGCCAGTTGCACAGCTCCGCTGCATGGCCCAGTTGAAAATCACCCCTCCAGACACACACACACACACACACACACACACATACACAATGTCATATGGCCCAGCTTAGGCCTCAAGAAATCCAACACCACACCCTGTGCATGTGATGATGCATGTGCCACAACCCTGTTATCCATGCCATCAATGCACAGACATGTGCATATGGTTCTGATGCACAGGGTGACTATGGTACAGTGTAGCAATGTCATGCTGTGTAACATGCTGTCTGCTGGTAGTAGTTATGGGCATACATTGAGGTGTATGTACCTTGTTAGCCATGATGCACTGTTGCTGTTAGTACTGCTGACTGAATGAAGTGTCATGTACTGTATTCTGGTTGTGTTCCAGCTGTCTGGATATCTGAAGGCTGTGGGCCTGCTGACAGTAGCAATGATGAGTAAGGCGGAGTGGAAACACAGTGACCTTTTCATAGCCAAGGTACAGCTGTACATGTACATGTTTACCAGGTGTGTTTACTTGCAACAGTGTGTTTGGGGAAATTGTAGCAGACAGTGCGACCTTGCATACATACCCTTGACACAGCCACCTAGCCTGCATACATGTCACCTGGGTGTTCTGTAGGACTGCAGGCTCACACATATAGAGGAGGTTACTTGAGTACTGGCATTAGGTCCCTCACCAGCTTAGCCATTGCATTTACTGCAATAGATTCAGCTATCAGCACCTGTTGCCTCTGCCATTTCTATCACATCCACTCGACCACCATGCAGTTGATGAGGGTTTGCCTGGTACTGTGCATGACAGGTTTGGGGTATGTATTTCTGACACAGGTCAGCCTGTGTTAGTCTAAACTGACAATCACCTGCATGTGTGTCTTCTATATCATATGCATGTATGGCCTCTCATGCTGGTAGTGCACACAGAGTCATAGTCCTGTACATGGGGCAGCTGGTGAATGGCTGAGCACAGCCCCTATCTGCACAGTCTTATGAACGATATTGATAGATGCATAACACAGATAGCTCAGTGGTACTGCAGTGTGGCAGTGTCTGCCATTACTATTGAAGTGGGTGACAACTGCAGGGACTGTCAGGATTGGCAATGATGGATTCAGAGGCCCTTAGCATATTAGAGCCATCACACACACACACACACACACACACACACACACACACACACACACACACACACACACACACACACACACACCTCTGCATGGAGACATGCATTGAGGCACACATACGCATGGAGATAACTGACATACCCATCTATTAACATACACGACACAGTGATATGACCATTGCACCACAGTAACTTGGTGTTAGAAACTGCGACTGTGCTTGCATAGTGGATGACATCTGTATGGGCCAACACTCGGTTGGCAATGGGGGAGTTCACAGGGTGGAAGAGGCACACAAAATGGGATAGCCATCACATACATACACTGAAGACAGCCACAGGCACTGTGCATAGAGAAACACATACACAATTGCCAATAGACATATCAGTAACCATATGTGTCCACTTGTATGTACTATAGTGCTGCATACACATGCCATGCTCCACATACATTATTTGTCTGGAACATACACAACCTCTTACAACAGGTAATCTTGAAAATGCCTTCATGGATAGTGGGATACCCCACCAGACATAGCGATTGGTCTCTTTTACCACTCCTACATACATGCACAAGTGATAGTGTGACAGACATTGTATCAGCATGATGTGTCAGTAAGGTATGGTGTCTGATGCTGGCATGTCTGTCAGTACAGTAACTGTGACATATTTGGCAATGATATCACAGGAATGTTCATTGCCAGGTGACACAGACCACATATAGGTTGCAAACATGTGGATATCCCATGTACATCTGTACAGATGACTGGTATGGGCTGTATAGTGCTACATAGTGCATGTGAGACAGATGCCAATAACTAGGTCTTTAAAGTAATGTCATGGGTAGGGGGTCAACAGGCCTTAAAATGGTATAACCTGCACATACAACAGCCACAGGGGATAAGCTTCACACACTACTATAGTTGACAGTATTGAGATTAGAACCCCTGTCTATCTATTTCCACTATAGTAATATGCAGTTATTGCACATGCCACAAAGCTTAGAGGGCAGATACATGTATACAGGTACATCTAGATGGGTGAATGACATCAGCAGGCCTGTAAAGTAGGGCAATGGGATGTGTACTGTGTGGTACACACCTCAAAATGGTATAACCCACACCCCCAGAGGATATGAGTCTCACAGAAACACACACTGATGTGAATCACACACACACACACACACACACACACACACACACACACACACACCATCACAGTTGCCAGTTTTGGATAAGAACATATACCTATCTAGTTATGTATACTACAGTGTTATGCAGTTATCACATGTGCCACAGAGCTTATAAGATTTAACAGTGTCACAAGGTATGTCTAAGGTGATTATGTCAAGAGCCCTTGTAAAGTATGGCAATGGGAAATGTACTGGGTGGGAAGGGCATCAAAATGCATTACACTACAGACATGCACACTTACAAACACTTTCACACACACACACACTCACACGCATACACGCACACACACACAGACACACACACACACAGACACACACACACACACACACACACACACACACACACACACACACACACACACACACACACACACACACACACACACACATTTACCACAACTGAGGGTAGAACCCCTGCCTATCTACTTATCTGTACTATACTGTTACTTAGTCAATACACACGCCACAGAGCTTATAGAGCTGAGTGCTGTCCAAAGGTACTTCTAAGGGCAATGACATCAGCAGGGCTGCTAAAGTAGGGCATTGAAAAATGTTGTGGGTAGGAAAGTCCTCAAAATACTTTGCCCTACAAACATACCAACTCTTGTACATACACTTATACACACACATTTGCCAGACCTGAGAATAGAACCCCTACCTATCTAGTAATTTGTATTATAGTGTTACATAGTTATTGCACATGCTACAGAGCTGCCAAGTGCCCAAAGGTGCTTCTAAGGTGAATGACATCAGCAGGACTGCTAAAGTAGGGCACTGGGTGGAAAAGTCCACAAAATACTTCACCCTACAAACAGGCACACTTACAAACTCTTGCACATACACATTTGCTGGACCTGAAAGTAGAACCCCTGCCAATCTATTTATTTGTACTATAGTGTTGCACAATTATCGCACATGCTACAAAACTTACAGGGCTTACAAGTGCCCAAAGGTACTTCTAAGGGGAATGACATCAGCAGGACTGCTAAAGTAGGGCACTGGTGGGAAAGTCTTTAAAATGCTTCATCCTACAAACATACACACTTACAAACTTTTGCACATACAGTTATGCGTACACACACACACACACACACACACACACACACACACACACACACACACACACACACACACACACACATACATTTTCCAGTCCTGAGCGTAGAACCCCTGTCTATCTAGTTATTTGTACTATAGTGTTACACAGTTATTGTACATGCTATAAAGATGGTAAGTGCCCTAAGATGCTTCTAAGATGAATTACATCAGCAGGACTGCTAAAGTTGGGCACTGGGATGTGTACTGGGTGGGAAAGTCCTCAAAATTCTTCAGCCTGCAAACATATATGCACACACACACACACACACACACACACACACACACACACACACACACACACACACACACACACACACACACACACACACACACACAAACACTTGCCAGAACTGGGATTAGAACCCCTACCTAGCTAATTATTTGTACTAAAGTTATTGCACATGCTACAGAGGATATAGGGCCAATGCTGTGAAAAAGTACTTATAAGGGGAATGACATCAGCAGGACTGCTAAAGTAGGACACTAGGAAGTGTTGTTGGTGGGAATGGCCTAAAACTGTTTCACCTACAAACAAACAAACAAACAAGCACACATTCACTTTCACACATACACTTACATTTGCCAGGACTGAGATTAGAACCCCTACCTATCTAGTTATTTGTATTACAGCATTAAGCAGTTATCGCATGCACTAAAGAGCTTATTGGACTGATAGGTGTCCAATGGTACTTCTAAGGTGAATGACAGCAGCAGATCTTGTGAAGTAGGGCAATGGGAAGTGTACTGAGTGGGAACAGCCTCCTAGTACCTAGACCCACACACACTCACACACACACACACACACACACACACACACACACACACACACACACACACACACACGTGATGTGATATTATAACCCCCACCTCAGTACTATTACACAATGGAGCTCACCTTCATGCTGGCATGTCCGACTGGTTATGATCAGTATGCCGCTGTCTGCAGCAGGACATCACTCTATGCCATTCAGGGTATCCGTGTGTATGACTCATTCTGTGTGTGTCCCCCTGTGTCTCTCTCTTTACCACTGTCCATCTTTCCCTTCCCCACATCTATGTGTGTGTGTGTGTGTGTGTGTGTGTGTGTGTGTGCTTGACATATTTTATGTGTTACCCATATATATGTCTGTGTATCACACGTAGCAGATGCAGATATATCACAAATGGGCTACCTACAGCTAGCTGAGGGTAATCCTGTCTGATGACTGCATGTAAGGACAGTTAATGTGTACATAGCTATATGCAAAGACATATATACACAATACAGTCATATTGTCCGATGTGGGTTCCAACATGACCCGTGATTCTCTAAGTGTAGGAGCATGCCCAGTGTGACCTTCTATAGTGAGAGCAGGACTCCATTCCAGAGATAGGTATACTCTGGACTGGGGCTTTGTGTGGTACAGCCATACCTCTCAGAAGTAAACAGCACTTTCCTAGGGGTACTGTGTTTGTTTAGCAGACATTTTCTGACATATCTGTAGTCTGAAACTGCAATGTATTGTGTCATTACCTAGTGACAGACATCCTCAGATCATCACAGTGCTTTATCAGAGGAATACAGGATGTATGATGCACAGACCAATATTATGAGCCTGGCTAAATACATTCTTGCCCAACAAGGCCAGTTGGGGTGTGTGGATACAGCTGGTTGACTGATGATGCTGTATAAACAGTCCAGCAACCTCGTGATATACTGTCTAGGGATCTCCTGCTTGTGTGGTACCTTTCTTACCTGAGAAGTCATATCCTGGTGTGGCCATACTGCTCAACTGTACATTTTTTGGCAGATTGTCCAGGTGCTTGCCTAAAAGTTTCATCCAGTCTACATAAACTTGTGTTTGTATGGCAAGTTAGTTGCATATAATTGAAGACTGACATTACAAAATAATGATAGACATTACTTTTTCAGACTAAATAACCTTCAGACAATTCCTGCTAATGCTAAACCCCCTCATCCTACTAACTTTCTCAGTATGTAAGGGCAATATTTACAACACATGCCTATCATTGTACCTTTGTCCCTCTTTTATTTATGACCTTGTCCAGATGTCTTGCTGTCAGAGGTTAGGAGGTATGGGTGTGGGTACAGAGTGCATTCTACTGTGCAAACATGTCCATTATATGTGTAGTATATTCCACATAACACTGCGACTTCCAGGTATGTCAGTGGCAGAGCAGTACAGAGTAATGTGGTGAACCACTGACAGACAGTCATGTATAGGTTGGGGGTTTGCTATGACATTAGTAAGGTATTGGCCCTGAAGCCCTTATAACCCACGCAGACGAGAGTGTAGCCCATGTTAAGACATGTCAGCACACAGAGTCCCTGTCCAGCAGGGACACAGGTGGGATCACAGGACTGTCTTCTGTATTTCCCGTGCACTTATACAGGGAGAACATCACTAGGGGTATTGAGGCACTTGGCTTGCTGTTGACAGGGAGTGGATTCCACAGATGGGGAAGTGTGTGGTACATGTGTACATGTATCTGTCACACCAACAAGACGTACTGATATCACAGCCCAGGTTGATGCTGTGCCTATAGGTTGATGGAGTGGGCCTTGAGTTCCAGATGTGCTACAGTCCCATCAAGGCAGGGTCTGGATTGCTTTGTATGCCAGACAGGGGTCACCTCAGCAGAATGTGTATGAAATGGGGTAAAGGGACAGTGCTGTTAGCCTATCTGTGTAGGGTAGGTGTTTGGAGATTGGGATAAGGCCTCAGTGTTTGCAAGACCCTTGTGTGGAGTCTACATGGTCTGTGGTGTGCAGGTTTGTGGGGTTCTCATGTGATTTTGCCTCTGAGGTGTCCATTGTTTGGGTTTTGTTTTGTTGCAGACCTCCACTTACATGGGTGTGTGTTGTGTATTTGCAGGTGATGTTTAATGACTCCATACACTGCATGGCAGCTATGTTACTGCACAATCTGTTCTGGTGTGCACATTCTCCATTTGTCTGGCCAGTGGTGCCCCTTCCCCTTATGTGTGTCTCTTTGTCCTTCTGTAGTCCAGTCACAGGCTTTGGCCACAGTGGCTGCTGTTATGTATTTGTAATTCTGATGTGGGCAGGGTACATGCTTTTACATCGCACACAGGGTTGTGGACTTCACACCTCTGAGTGTACCTATTTAGCAGGTTGTTTATCATTGCACCACTCCATTTGCTGTGGTCGTTAGATGGTTTGTGTTGCTATATGTTATTATGAGGCTACATGTGGGCCTAGCTGTCTTACCGTCACAGACTAACATCTGCACAGGCCAAGATATGATGGTCAGACAAAGGCCCACACATGGGGACAGAGTGTTAACCATATTCTGCCAAACATAGATAGTTGGGAGACCAGTTTGGTAATTGCTTATTTGCTTTTATGGGTTTGATGTCTGCTTTCCTACTGTCTTCCACTGCTGTTTTGACATGACCCTTTCTTGTTTGGCAAATAGTTGGCAACAAATGCAATGTTAGGACGAGCAGAGCAGATATACAAGGCATACTTGTGCTCCTTCTGTGACAATCTGTGTCATTCCAGGGGTATGG
The DNA here is from genome assembly GCF_019279795.1 of Protopterus annectens. Classification (NCBI taxonomy): domain Eukaryota; kingdom Metazoa; phylum Chordata; order Ceratodontiformes; family Protopteridae; genus Protopterus; species Protopterus annectens. The sequence goes on along the minus strand of NC_056743.1, from coordinate 1,716,565,396 downwards.
CTGTTGGCCACTGACATGTTGTCAGTGGTGATACAGAAAGGTGGCAGTCTTTTATACACTGGCAGTACACTGACCTTCAGGTACTTCAACTTCTGTGAGACAGACATCTGGACAAAGCCATAAGTGATTGGGGTATGGAGGCCTAAAGTAGGGACCATTATTAAGTATTGGATTTACAAACCTAGGAAGATGATTTAATAACAGTTTTTGCATTAGCATGCATGTTTCTATGGGTATGCAGTCTGACACTACAATCTGCCATTATTTTCTGACCTTAGTCTTGCGTGATTTGCCAATGAATTGCCAGGCAACCACTATTTCATGTTATACAGACCACAATTACAATGCAAACCTCTAGACATTCTGCAATAGGTCTGTACAGTTGAGCGGTATGGTAGGCAATATGTAGTTTACTCCAAGCTATGTTCTGTCCATATCCCTGTACATGACCTGTACAGCTTTCCTGCATTAACAGATATTGACATCTGGAAAGTGTGTACATCTCCTACCATAGGTGTGGCTGACATGCATAATAGTTGGCACTGCAGTTCTCTGAACATGGCCCTGTCAAACACAGCACTGTACCTAGGCCACAACAACATGACAGCCAGGAGTAAGTGCTGGCCAAATCCTGACAGTATTAACCATACATATGCATAGCTCATTGATCCCTGCATATTGTGGACATGCAACAAGTTATCATGTGTACTGAGACAGCCCTGGCAATGTGTGCTCTGCTGCTATTTCCTTGCAAACATACATGTTACTGCATTTCTATGGCAATATGGGGGGGGGCACACCTGTCAACTGTACACATTTGCACAGACTGTGCTGATATATGCTTTACATTTTGGTTTCATTTAACATACTATTGTGCCCTGTCTTGGGGACTAGAGGCATATCATTAATGACTGCAGGTCAGATTGTAATGGCATACATTTGAATTTCAGACTTCTTACTCTTCAGAGCCTTACTGCACCTGCAAGACCTGCTGTGCTATCACTGTGTAAGTCGGTAGGGGGTATTTAATCATTGTTACCAGTGGTGAGCCTTTGCCAGACATTTCTTTATGGTTTTCTACAGCTAACTTTGCTGGGTGAGGCAGAGGGGTGAGTATGGGACACCCACACTGACATCCATGCCTGAGACATATGACCCCCCCATTTAGTTGGCCCCCCACATATACTGCAGTGGGATTTGTCACCTGCAGCTAATATTCTTAAGGCTACACATACCACTGGGATGGGTTCCCCTCTGTTGGCTCTGGGTCTGAGTTGAGGCTGGCACAGCTCGATGATTTGCTGAAGTATGTCTCTATCCACCCTGTAGCGCTCTATTATCTCCAGATCATGTAGCCCCTGGTAGGTCACCCTGGGTCTGAGCAACCTGTGTTGGCTTGGCTTTTAGAATACTTTCTGCTCCTTTATGAATATAGTATCCTGCATGGTTCTTGCTATTCTCCTTAAGTATCTACAACCAAAATCCCTGTCTATCATTGTTTCTTGAGCTTCCCCCTATTTCAGTATTATCTCTTTCCACACGGAATTATAGATGTCTGCTTGTACTATGTATAGGAGCCTTAACTGTGTAGCTCTGAAATACTGCTAGAAATCTGGCAATCCCTAACCACCTTGTTCTTTTGGAAGGATCAACTTATCCCCTTGACTCTCGCCCTCTTCCCCTCCCAGATAAAATCATTTAACTCTTTATTAATTGCTATCCAAAACTTCTCCTCTGGTTGATAAAAAATGCCTGACCTGTGTATAAAATTAAAGGGACTAAAACTTCTGCTTCCATCTGGATCATTATTGTTCTATTAATGTTGTCAAATATTTGTCTCCCCTCCACAAAACCATATTGATCCCTATCTATCAATTTTGGCATCATCTTTCTTATTCCTTTAGCCGTTATAGACATAAACACTTTATAATCATAGTTTAAAATTGAAATAGGCCTATATGAAGCTGGATCTGATGGGTTTTTATCATCTTTAGGTATTACAGCCACCAGAGCTTTCTTCTGGGATGTTGGTGCTTCTCTTCCTTTTAAAATACTGTTAAACAAAACCTTCCAGATATTTATCACTTTCTTCCTTCCTAGCTTCCAAACTTCCACAGGAATACCATCTATTTAGGAGACTTTCCTGTAGATTGGTTATACACCACCATTATCTCATCTATATTATTTGATCTCATCTGCTATCCTGTTAATAATTAGGCCTCAGCTACCTCTAACCTTGGCATATTTAATCCTTCTATAAACATATCTAATTGTACTGTTTCTTTATTTCCACATGTTTCTGTTAATACAGATTTTTCTTAAAATTTACAAAATGTTTCTAATACCTCTTCAGGATGTCTGGTTATTTTCCATGTTATATGCTTCCTAAGCTTGGCAACTTGTATGCTGGGAATTTATTATCAAAAAACAGTTACTAAAGAGCAGTCTTTCTAAACTCATGCATATGATCCAGGTAGTCCCTTATTTTCTCTAATGTACTCTGCAGTTCTGCCTCTTGTTCTGTATGATTCCCCTGGTCTACAATACTTTAACCTTTGTTAGTCTCTCTAAATAATTTCTGTTGCTTATTAAATGCAATTATTTTTCTTTTCTTTTATCCTATTTTTAAACTCCACTTTCATTTTATCCCACTCCCTAGCTACATTTTCTGAAAAAAATCTATTTTTCCTAATAACTCACAAATCATTTCCACTACTCATTCCTTAAATTCCTCTCTGTTTAACTGATAGGTGGGGAAGTGTCAGTGTCTCATTTTTATTTCATTACTCTGCATTTTTTATTATTAATGGTGCATGATCTGAAATAGTTATTGGATGCGTAGCAAAGCTTTCAGTTAAATGCACACATTCCTTGCCCATTTTTTCTATCTTGGAGAATAATATGTAAATTCTCACTGAGCTCCTACTAATGAAGTCACATCTTCTATACCAAATATCTTCATAAATTTCTTCAAAAATCTGCCCTCTTTGTGATATTGTCCATTCTAGGCCCAGGAGATACATCCTCACTATTGCAAATCAAATTCCAGTCCTAACCTATAAATAATATTCCTTGATGAAAGCTAATTATTTCTGCCAGAATTTTGTTAAGCTCTATTATAGCAGTTTTTAGGTGGAATATAAATACATGCCAGTGTAATCTTCCTCCCTTTCAAGAAGCCCCTCAGTACTACAAATCTAATATTATTATTATCTTTTTTCTTCTACTATCACTAATGGAGCTACTTTAGCAATTAATATACGTATTCCACTTTCCCTTTGTCTGAGATATTCTGCTGAATAACCATCCTGAAATTGCTTTTTTATAGGTTCATAGGTTGGTACTAGGCTATCTGCCTGAGGGCATTTATAAGCCTAGCCAGAGTGTGCCAGCTTTCGCAGCCCCATTGATTAAGTAACTGAGCCTCTGACAAGAAGAGCCAATGAAGTGATCCCAGGGGTGTATTTTCTGTTACCCATCCACTCGTCAAGGTTTCGCTTGAAGAGTGTTGGTGAGGGGCTCTGCCTAATGTAGTTAGGAATTTTGTTCCAAAGCATGGGGAGTCTCTGTGACAGGAATCTATCCCTTCAGCATGTTCTATTTATTGTTATGGCGAGGTTTAGTTCACTAGAGCGAGTGGCTCGCAGTGACTTGGATTTCTTTAGATGGAGCATGTCCATCAATTCTGAGTTGAACATGGCTTTGTAAGTCAGGCAGAGATCACCTCTGTGTAAGCAATATGCCATTGAGTACAGCTGGAGTTTTTTCAGTCGAGCTGCATAGGACATATGTTTGAGACCAGTAATCCTCTTGGTGAGATACTTTTGTGGTCTTTCCAGCTGTTGCAAGTGTCTTGTGAGGTACATCCCAAACGGGGTATTGTACTCTATGATGGGTCTGATGAGTGATGAGTAGAGGGGCACTATAACCTCTTTAGTTCTAGATGTGAACCCTTTAGTAATTAGATGGGCTACATAGAAGGATTTCCTAACTACTTTGGCAATATGATTGTCAAAGGAGAGATTACTATCTACCTGGGTCCCCAGATCTCTTATTACCTCTTCTGTATTAAGGGGGCTATCAACTATGTGGTAATTTATGGGTGATTTGTTTTTCCCAAATGGGATGGCTATGCATTTTTTGGCATTTAGCTTGAGACCATGACTTTGACACCAGGTGTCCGTCTCAGTAAGGCCCTTTTGGATAATGTCTGTGTCAGCTGGAGAGTCAATTATGGCTCCCAATTTGCAGTCATTGGCGAACCTGGTTAGCCATAGTCCTCCTGTGTTTGCCTGTACTTCTGAGAAGTATATGCTGAATAGTAGGGGTCCCAGGACCGAGCCTTGTGGGACACCACTTGTGACTGGTTGAGAGTCAGACCCAGAGCCCGCTATTTTTATGTTGTGAGTTCTGTCTGTAAGCCAGTTGGCAACCCATCTCATGACGTAGGGGTTTATGTTCAGGCCGGTGAATATTTCTATAATTCCCAAGTGGAGAATGGTGTCAAAAGCCTTGGTGAGGTCAAGGTAAGCTGTCTGAACTACCTTCCCCTCATCTATGGCCTTGGTGACTGTCTTGAAGAAGTCAACCAAGTTTAGTAGGCATGATCTGGCCTTAACAAAGCCGAACTGGGTTGGGTCAAGTTTTTGGAGGTTTCCAATGTCTTTGTTAATGAGTTCCATGATGATGCGCTCCATAGCCGTGCAGATTAGGCTAGTCAGGCTTATGGGGTGATAGTTACCAGGGTCAGTTGTGGCCCCTCCTTTGTGGAGCAGAATAACCATTGCTGTACGCCATTTTATGGGCATGTAGCCTGTGGAGATTGAACAGTGTGTTTAGGTGGGGGGTTAGTTCATTATGTAGTTCATGCAAGACACAGCCTGAGACACCATCTGGCCCCATTGACACTGTGTTTTGGTTTTTGAAAGGGCTGTTTTCACCTGTGCAGCTGTGATTTCCAAGACACTACACTTTTCCAGTATTATGGTGGGCCCTTTTGGGGGTGAGAGGGGGCTGAAGTTTGCACTGAATCTATCTGCCAGGATGTTGGCAATATCAGTGGGTTCAGTATATTTTGTGCTATTTTGCACTAGCTCAGAGAATATCTGTGAGTTGCCACTTAGATTCTTGACATAGCTAAAGAAGGCTTTGTGGTTATCTTTCGAATCCTTGGCTATTTTCCTTTTCCTTTTGAAGTTAGCCTTGGAGGATTTTATGAGGGACCTGAGTTTCTTACTGATACTGATCAGGGATGTCTTTCCTTCTTGGGATTTGCTTTTTTTCTGAACTAGTTTCTTCCTTCTATTGTATAGCCTGTTTATGGCAAGGGTCCACCAGACTGGTTTTCTTCTCTTAGGGGGAGTGAGTCTTGGTTTTGCTAGGGATGACATGATCCATGCATCCTTGTAGGTGCTCATAGAGTGCATTTGTAAAGGTTCCTGCATCTTGGACACTGTTATCCTTTAGCGTGGGGGCTGTGAAACTTACCACCTCTGTCTTAAGTAAGGTGAAGATTGCTATAGAAAAGTTTTTCACTGTGGTTTCTTTGGTTGGAGGTGGTGGTGTGGTGTGGACATCCAGAGTGATTAGTTTATAGTCTGATCTAACCAGTGATGGGTTGACCTCTAGTGTGGAACACCTGTCATCCATACTGATGATAACCAGGTCCAATATGTTTTCACCTCTGGTAGGGGAGTTTACCAGCTGATCCAGGGCATTTGAGTTGATAAATTCCAGGAAGCGCTGGACCTGGGAGTTTGTACTTGAGTAGTTTTCCCAGTTAATGGTAGGGTAATTGAAATTGCCCAATATCAGGGTGTTCGGTAGGACTTTCATGTTTTCCATTGTCTCCAGAAAGGCGGAGTGGTGGTCCTGGGTCATGGAGGGTGATCTGTAGCAGGCCACAATTTGCATTGAAGATTTGCCTGATGTTAGTTGCACATGGATGATCTTGGAGGTATCATGCTGCACCACTAACCTGGAGGTGTAGGTATCCTTGATGAATATGGATACACCCCCTCCTTTTGTGTTTCGGTCCATGTTCTGTGGCCAAAATGTGTGGTATGAGTTGTAGCCCGGTAGTGCTGGGGTGCTCTGTGGAGCCTTGAACCAGGTTTCAGTTACTGCACAGATGTCGACATTCTCCATACTGAGGAGTGCTTTGAGCACGTGCATTTTGAGATTTAAACTCCTGGCGTTGAGTAGCATAACCCTCATTTTTTTATTTGTGCTGTTTAAGGAGGTGGGTTTGACTTTTGAGCCTTGCCTAAAAAGGTACTATGGGGGCAGCAAGAGCCTTGGCCAGTATTTGAAAGCCTAGGGGTGACAGGTGCAAGCCGTCTCTTGTGAAGCAACGAGGCCTGTCGAGCATGTTGTCCCAGACTGACAGACACTGGATCCCCTTTGAATGACACCAGAAGCTTAGCCAATTGTTGAAATTGATCATTTTTTCTTTATACTGCAGTATCATTCTTGGTGAGGACAGGATACTACTCAGGTTCAGGGTCATACCCACCTGGGCTAGATGATCAGAGACCTCTTCCATGTCTCTTTTCATGTAGTTCAGGGAGGTACATCTCAGGTCATTCATACCAACATGAACAATGATAGAGTCATATTTGTACTTGTTCTGGAGTGACCTGAGTGCTTGTGTTACGTGGGGGATTATGGCTCCCGACAGGCAGCTAACAGTAACCTTCTCCTTGTCCAGCCTAGTGAGTGGGAGGTCAGTGTGCCTGACTATAGAGTCCCCTATTACCAGTGTGTTAGGTATGTTATTTCGCCTTAAGGGCTGTGATTGTGCGGCACACTGATTTTGTGTTTTATGTGTTGTCTGGTTTGTGATGGGAGGTGCAGGTTTTTTGGTTATCTGCTTTGGAGGTCTGTGATGCTTTTGCAGGTTTTTATTTAGAGTCTCCGAGTATGATTTTGTGTATTTATGCGTATTTTTTGTCAGTACTGGTTTAGTATGTCTATGTGAGGCTGGAGGTGTGGTGCAAGTGTTAACCTTCTCCTCATGACTGCCTGTTCCAGTCTTGGGTGAAGAGAGCTTAGCCTCCAATTTAGCTATATAATCGCATCTCTCGCATATGTTAATGTTTTGTGGTAGGAGGAGAGGGCTGTCTGAGTACATGAGGCAGTTGTAACATTGCCTCAGGATACCCAGGTTCACCAGCTGGACTGGAGAGTATACCTGAAATTGCCATTTGGTCATGCCTGAATAGTAGGGTGAGCTGCTTAGTTGCTTGGTTGGTGAGGGGTGAATAATGAGCCTTGCCGTACTGGACAATCAAGTGTCAGGGTATATTAGTGCTTGTTATTAGGTCTGAGCAAGTTCTGGACTGTAAAGGATGCTTTTTAAGTGCATAGTTGAGAGTTAAGACTACTTTCAAGGGAAAAACTGAAGAGGAGACTTGGTGGAGCTGGGATAAATTTAGCCCTAGCTAACGGCACTGCCTGGATGTGCAAAACCGTGCAAATGCAGTTTTTACAGCAGGGAAATGAAAGAGATAGAAATTACCCCAAAATGGCCTATAAACTACTAACTTCTGGGCTGGAACCACTCATCCAGGGACAGATGGCTGCTCAAATCTCCCTCTCTCACAGGTGAACAGAGAAACCTCCCTCTATCCAAATAAGTTATGGGCAACTCAGAAAACTGTAACACAGCCCTGAATTCAGCACTAGCCTGAAAACTGGACTATACTAGCTTAGAAAGGTGGGAAACAAGGAAAAATGTTTGTTTTTTTAAAGATAAGGCAAAAACAGTAAAAAATACACTTAAAACAGCTTTAAATGACTACAAACAGTGAAAAATACACTTAAAACAGCTTTAGATGACTACAAGCAATCAGAAAAGGCTTTTAAACAAATTACCCGATTAACCAGTAAAAAAAATCTCAAAACTGAGCCCTGTTCCTGTAGTCTTCAATCAGACAAGTTCTAACTGCACACTCCTACCACTGGGGTGCAGGGGAACCTTGTCCAAAAAAGAAGGTCTGGATTAGTGCTCAAGTTATACAAACAAAGCTAGATTCAGCAGGCCTGGATCTAGTCTATGCTACAGCAAAGAAGGCACACCAATTTCAGTAAGAAACAGTTCAAATATGCAGGCACTATAAGCATTTTTACCAGAAATTCCCAGCTCAGAAGGGCAGAGTCCAGCTTATCCTCCCACAAGAGTGCAGACCACAAACCTTCTTAATGTAAAATAACTGGCCTGAAGCCCAAGTGCTTAAACCAGAACTAATACACTTTTAGAATAACAGGCACTGAGCCTTCAATCAGCAGTTCCCAACTTAGAAGGATGTAAGCTACCTGTCCTGCCACAACAGTGCAGACTACAAACCTTCTTAATGTAAAACAACTGGTCTGAAGCCCAAGTGCTTAAACCAAAAGGCTTAGAATGATAGCTACACTTTAATCAGGTTACTACCAAGAAGTAATAAATACAATTGAATACTTTTAAGAAGGCCTGGATTAGTGCTCAAGTTATGCAAACAAAGCTAGATGCAGCAGGCCTGGATCTAGTCTATGGTACAACAAACAAGGCTCACCAATTTCAGTAAGAAACAGTTCAAATATGCAGACACTATAAGCCTTTAACCAGAAATTCCCAGCTCAGAAGGGCAGAGTCCAGCCTCTCCTCCCACAAGAGTGCAGACCATGAACATTCTTAATGTAAAATAACTGGCCTGAAGCACAAGTGCTTAAACCAGAACTAATACACTTTTAGAATAACAGACACTGAGCCTTCAATCAGCAGTTCCAAACTTAGAAGGATATAATCTACTTGTCCTGCCACAACAGTGCAGGCCACAAACCTTCTTAATGTAAAACAACTGGTCTGAAGCCCAAGTGCTTATCCAAAAGGCTTAGAATGATAGTTACACCAAGCAGTAATAAATACAATTGAGTAATTTTAAGACAATGCAAAAGCAAAATAAAGTAGGAAGAAACACAAATACAGTAAAAGCAGATGAAAAAAGTGCAATTTTTTTTGAGTGAGCAAATGAGATGGGCCCAGGAGAAGTATCCAAATGCAAATTTACAAGAGGGGAGGGCAGTTTCAAAGCCACCAAGATTAACACCAAAACAAAAGCAGGAAGGGTGGGTGGGCACTAACTGAAAAAAGAGAGCCACAACTTCCAGCTAGATAGTATTCAATGCAACACAAATAAATCAATTTAAATGCTGTATTATTTGAAAAAAGTGCAGATAAAGATTTACTTAAATTCACTTATATGTCCAGTTGATTTGAATTCATGTAGGTCTTAGCTGGCCAAAGCTCAGAGTTTAAGCAGAAAATAATCCAAAATATACCACTTATATAAGGCAGAAACCAAATAACAATGAAGCATAACCTCCCCCACTTATCACTGGTTATGCAGGAATTTTAGCTAGCACTAAATTCTAACAAGCATTAGCTGAAAAAAAAAAACAGAGCCACAACTTCCAGCTAGATAGTATTCAATGCAACACAAATAAATCAATTTAAATGCTGTATTATTTAAAAAAAAGTGCAGATACCCCACTTATCACCGGCTATTCAAGAATTCTAACAAACATTAACTGAAAAAACAGAGCCACAACTTCCAGCTAGGTAGTATTCAATGCAACACAAATAAATACATTTAAATACTCTTTTATTTGAAAAATGTGCAGATAAAGATTTACTTAAATTCACTTATACGTCCAATTGATTTGATTTCATGTAGGTCTTAGCTGGCCAAAGCTCAGAGTTTAAGCAGAAAATAATCCAAAGTATAACACTTATATAAGGCAGAAACTGAATAACAATGAAGTGAAACTTCCCCCACTTACACTGGCTATGCAGGAATTCTAACTAGCACTAAATTCTAACAAGCATTAACTAAAAAAAACAGAGACACAACTTCCAGCTAGATAGTATTCAATGCAACATAAATAAATCAATTTAAATGCTGCATTATTTGAAAAAAGTGCAGATACCCCCACTTATCACTGGCTACTTAAGAATTCTGACAAGCATTAACTGAAAAAATAGAGCCACAACTTCCAGCTAGATAATATTCAATGCAACACAATTAAATCAATTTAAATGCTGTATTATTTGAAAAAAGGTGCAGATACCCCCACTTATCACTGGCTATTCAAGAATTTTAACAAGCATTAACTGAAAAAACAGAGCCGCAACTTCCAGCTATATAGTATTCAATGCAACACAAATAAATCAATTTAAATGCTGTATTATTTGAAAAAAGTGCAGCTAAAGATTTACTTAAATTCACTTATACGTCCAGTTGATTTGAATTCATGTAGGTCTTAGCTGGCCAAAGCTCAGAGTTTAAGCAGAAAATAATCCAAAATATACCACTTATATAAGGCAGAAACTGGATAACAATGAAGCGAAACCTCCTTCACTTATCACTAGTTATGGAGGAATTTTAACTAGCACTAAATTCTAACAAGCATTAGCTGAAAAAAACAGAGCCACAACTTCCAGCTAGATAGTATTCAATGCAACACAAATAAATCAATTTAAATGCTGTATTATTTGAAACAAAGTGCAGATACCCCACTTATCACCGGCTATTCAAGAATTCTAACAAGCATTAATTGAAAAAACAGAGCCACAACTTCTAGCTAGATGGTATTCAATGCAACACAAATAAATACATTTAAATGCTGTATTATTTGAAAAAAGTGCAGATAAAGGTTTACTTAAATTCACATTATACGTCCACTTGATTTGATTTCATGTAGGTCTTAGCTGGCCAAAGCTCAGAGTTTAAGCAGAAAATAATCCAAAATATACCACTTATATAAGGCAGAAACTGAATAACAATGAAGTGAAACTCCCCCCACTTATCACTGGCTATGCAGGAATTCTAACTAGCACTAAATTCTAACAAGCATTAACTAAAAAAAACAGAGCCACAACGTCCAGCTAGATAGTATTCAATGCAACACAAATTAATCAATTTAAATGCTGTATTATTTGAAGAAAAAGTGCAGATACCCCACTTATCACTGGCTATTCAAAAATTCTAACAAGCATTAACTGAAAAAACAGAGCCACAACTTCCAGCTAGATAATGTTCAATGCAACACAATTAAATCAATTTAAATGCTGTATTATTTGAAAAGAAAGTGCAGATACCCCCACTTATCACTGGCTATTCAAGAATTCTAACAAGCATTAGCTGAAAAAAACAAAGCCACAACTTCCAGCTAGATAGTATTCAATGCAACACAAATAAATCAATTTAAATTCTGTATTAGTTGAAAAAGTGCAGCTAAAGATTTACTTAAATTCACTTATACGTCCAGTTGATTTGATTTCATGTTGGTCTTAGCTGGCCAAAGCTCAGAGTTTAAGCAGAAAATAATCCAAAATATACCACTTATATAAGGCAGAAACTGAATAACAATGAAGTGAAACTTCCCCCACTTACCACTGGCTATGCAGGAATTCTAACTAGCACTAAATTCTAACAAGCATTAACTGAAAAAACAGAGCCACAACTTCCAGCTAGATAGTATTCAATGCAACACAAATAAATCAATTTAAATGCAGTATTATTTGAAAAAAGGTGCAGATACCACCACTTATGACTGGCTTATTCAGGAATTCTAACATGCATTAAATGAAAAAAACAAAGCCTCAACTTCCAGTTAGATAGTATTCAATGCAACACAATCAAATCAATTTAAATGCTGTATTATTTGAAAAAAAGTCCAGATACCCCCACTTATCACTGGCTATTCAAGAATTCTAACAAGCATTAACTGAAAAAACAGAGCCACAACTTCCAGCTAGATAGAATTCAATGCAACACAAATAAATCAATTTAAATGCTGTATTATTTGAAAAAGTGCAGATAAAGATTTACTTAAATTCACTCATACATCCAGTTGATTTGATTTCATGTAGGTTTTATCTGGCCAAAGCTCAGAGTTTAAGCAGAAAATAATCCAAAATATACCACTTATATAAGGCAGAAACGGAATAACAATGAAGTGAAACGTCCCCCACTTCTCTCTGGTTATGCAGGAATTCTAACTAGCACTAAATTCTAACAAGCATTAACTGAAAAAAACAGAGCCACAACTTCCAGCTATATAGTATTTTAATGCAACACAAATAAATCAATTTAAATGCTGTATTATTTGAAACAAAATCTTGTTCTATGAGGTGTTCTATGAACACCTCCAGGACTGCATGGATCAGGCAATCCCAAATAAAACCAAGACTCTTTCCACAAAGGGCAAACATCCAGTCTGGTGGACCCCAGCCATTAACAAACTTTACAATAAGAGGAGAAAGCTATTACATGATAGAACAAAATCCATAAAAGGGAAGTCACCCCTGATCATTATTAGTAAAAAAATACGAGCACTCATAAAATCAACTAAGGCCAATTTTGAGAGAAAAATTGCCATGGATTCAAAGGACAATCATAAGGCCTTTTTCAGCTATGTTAGGAACCTGGGTGGAAACTCCCAGATATGCTCAGAATTAGTCCAAAATGATACAAAAATCACTGAACCCACAGACATTGCCAACATACTGGCAGACAGGTTCAGTGCAAACTTCACCCCCTCTCCCCTAAAGGAGAGATAACTATCCCAGCCGAGTGTAGCCTCCCGGACATCTCAAATGCAGGTGAAAGCTGCTCTCTCTAAAGCTAAAACACAGCATCAATGGGACCGGATGGTGTCCCCAGCTGTGTGCTACACGAGCTAAATGAGGAATTAAACCCGCACATAAGGCAGCTGTTTAATCTCAGCCTTACCACAGGATACGTGCCCAAGGAGTGGCATGGCAACTGTTGTCCCACTCCACAAAGGCGGCCTCACGGACCCTGGTAATTACCGCCCCATAAGCTTAACAAGTCTAGTCTGCAAAGCTATGGAGAGGATCATAATGGAGCTCATAAACAAAGATATAGGGGACTTGCAGACATTGGACCCGACCCAGTTTGGCTTTGTCAAGGGAAGATCATGCCTTTTGAACTTGGTCGACTTCTTGAAACAGTCACCAAGGCCATTGATGAGGAAAGGCAGTCCATACAGCCTACCTTGACCTTGCAAAGGCTTTCGACACAATACCCCACTCGGGTATTGTAGAAAAACTTACCAGCTTAAATGTAAACCCATATGTCACATGATGGGTTGCAAACTGGCTTAAGGCCAGAACCCACAGGGTTAGAGTTGCTGGCACTGTGTCAGACTCCAAGCCGGTCACAAGTGGTGTCCCACAGGGCTCGGTCCTTGGCCCCCTATTGTTTGGCATCTACTTCTCAGAAGTACAGGCCAACATAGGAGGACTTTGGCTGACAAAGTTTGCAGACGACTGCAAAATGGGCGCCATAGTGGAAAGTGCATCAGACATGGATATCCTTCAGAAGGGACTCACGGAAACAGATAGCTGGTGCCAGAGCCATGGCCTGAAGTTAAACGCCAAAAAATGTATAGTCATACCCTTCGGGAAAAACAAGGTAACCCCAAGCTACCATATAGGTGGCAATCCACTAAGCACAGAAGAGGTTATCAGGGACCTGGGGACCCAGGTTGACAGTTGCCTTTCTATTGACACTCACATTGCTAAAGTGGTTAGAAAGACCTTCTACATTGCCCACCTGATCATGAAGGGATTCACATCCAGATCTAGTGAGGTTATTGTTCCCCTGTACTCTTCACTTATCAGACCAATGATCGAGTACAATGCCCCATTCAGGATGTATCTCACCCGACATCTGCAGCAATTGAGAGACCCCAAAAGTTCCTCACCAAAAGGATAAAGGACTCCAAAATCTGTCATATGCTGCCAGATTGAAGAAACTCCAGCTCTATTCAGTCGCATACCGTCTGCTCAGAGGTGACATGTGCCTGACATACAAGGCCATGTCCAACCCGAATTAATGGACATGCTCCACCTCAAAAATCCAAATCCACCAAAACCACTAGAGCAAGCGACTTAAACCTTAGCACGGATATAAATAGGACGTGCTGGAGGTATAGATTTATCACTCAGAGACTCCCTATGCTGTGGAATAAAATCCCGGTCCATGTGAGGCAGAGCACCTCGCTGACTCTGTTCAAGAGAAATCTAGACCTGTGGATGGGAGATCGTAGGTTTACCCCGGAAATCATCTCTGTGTCACTGCTGGACAGAGGCACAACAAACTAATGGGCACAGTATTTTTTCATATAAGGGGTGGCGTAAGCCACAAAAATTTGGGCTAGGCTTATAAATGCCTTAGGGCAGATAGCCTAGTATAAACCTATAAACCTATGAACCTAAAAGGTCAGATACCCCCCTTATCACTGGCTAGTCAAGAATTCTAACAAGCATTAACTGAAAAAACAGAGCCACAGCTTCCAGCTAGATATTATTCAATGCAACACAAATAAATCAATTTAAATGCTGTATTATTTGAAAAAAGTGCAGATAAAGATTTACTTAAATTCACTTATACGTGCAATTGATTTGATTTCATGTTGGCCTTAGCTGGCCAATGCTGAGTTTAAGCAGAAAATAATCCAAAATATACCACTTATATAAGGCAGAAACCAAATAACAATGAAGTGAAACATCCCCCACCTATCACTGGCTATGTAGGAATTCTAACTAGCACTAAATTCTAACAAGCATTAACTGAAAAAACAGAGCCACAACTTCCAGCTAGATAGTATTCAATGCAACACAAATAAATCAATTTAAATGCTGTATTATTTGAAAAAAAAGTGCAGATAGCCCCACTTATCACTGGCTATTCAAGAATTCTAACAAGCATTAACTGAAAAAACAGAGCCACAACTTCCAGCTAGATAGTTTTCAATGCAACACAAATACATCAATTTAAATGCTGTATTATTTGAAAAAAGTGCAGCTAAAGATTTACTTAAATTCACTTATACGTCCAGTTGATTTAATTTCATGTTGGTCTTAGCTGGCCAATGCTCAGAGTTTAAGCAGAAAATAATCCAAACTATACCACTTATATAAGGCAGAAACTGAATAACAATGAAGTAAAACTTCCCCCACTTATCACTGGCTATGCAGGAATTCTAACTAGCACTAAATTATAGCAAGCAATAACGGAAAAAAAACAGAGCCACAACTTCCAGCTAGATAGTATTCAATGCAACACAAATAATTTAATTTAAATGCTGTATTATTTGAAAAAAAGGTGCAGATACCCCCACTTATCACTGGCTATTCAAGAATTCTAACAAACATTAACTGAGAAAACAGAGCCACAACTTCCAGCTAAATAATATGCCATGATTGCTCCCCAGGCTAGTGAAAGCGGATAACATATACATACTAAATCTAGAGCAATTGATAATAGTTTTTCAATCTTACTCACAAACACTGGCTAATCTACAATGTATGTACTGTACCTGTGTACTATGTATGTATTCTACCTACTTTCCAAAGTTCAGCCATACACCACAAATCTATTACTTACCTTTATTTTTAAAATTAATATTTTTTTGATTGTTCTCTCCACTGTAACTGTTTGTGCCGCATACCACTGTAAAAACATGTCTCTTGTAATTTGTGTGTATACTGATCATGTCTAAATAACTAAATGTGTCTGTAATTTTTCTTTGTGGAGCTTTTCTCCCCGGGGCTCTGCTGAAAAAGGGCATTTTGGCTCAGTCAGACACCCCCGGTTAACAAATGTAAAATAAAATAAATAAAAAATAATATTCAATGCAACACAAATAAATCAATTTAAATGCTGTATTATTTGAAAAAAGTGCAGATAAAGATTTACTTAAATTCACTTATACGTCCAGTTGATTTGATTTCATGTAGGTCTTAGCTGGCCAAAGCTCAGAGTTTAAGCAGAAAATAATCCAAAATATAACACTTATATAAGGCAGAAACCAAATAACAATGAAGTGAAACTTCCCCCATTTATCACTGGCTATGCAAGAATTTTAACTAGCACTAAATTCTAACAAGCATTAACTGAAAAAACAGAGCTACAACTTCAAGCTAGATAGTATTCAATGCAACACAAATAAATCAATTTAAATGCTGTATTATTTGAAAAAAAGTGCAGATACTCCACTTATCACTGGCTATTCAAGATTTTTACCAAGCATTAACTGAAAAAAACAGAGCCACAACTTCCAGCTAGATAGTATTCAATACAACAGAAATAAATCAATTTAAATGCTGTATTATTTGAAAAAAGTGCAGCTAAAGATTTAATTCAATTCATTTATATGTCCAGTTGATTTGATTTCATGTTCGTCTTAGCTGGCCAATGCTCATCGTTTAAGCGGAAAATAATCCAAAATATACAATTTATATAAGGCAGAAACTGAAGAACAATGAAGTGAAACTTCCCCCACTTATCACTGGCTATGCAGGAATTCTAACTAGCACTATATTCTAACAAGCATTAACTGAAAAAAAACAGAGCCACAACTCCCAGCTAGATAGTATTTAATGCAACAGAAATAAATTTAAATGCTGTATTATTTGAAAAAAAAGTGCAGATACCCCCACTTATCACTGGCTATTCAAGATTTCTACCAAGCATTAACTGAAAAAACAGAGTCAAAACTTGCAGCTAGATAATATTCAATGCAACACAAATAAATTTAAATGCTGTATTATTTGAAAAAAAAGTCCAGATACCCCCACTTATCACTGGCTATTCAAGAATTCTAACAAGCATTAACTGAAAAAACAGAGCCACAACTTCCAGCTAGATAGAATTCAATGCAACACAAATAAATCAATTTAAATGCTGTATTATTTGAAAAAGTGCAGATAAAGATTTACTTAAATTCACTCATACGTCCAGTTGATTTGATTTCATGTAGGTTTTATCTGACCAAAGCTCAGAGTTTAAGCAGAAAATAATCCAAAATATACCACTTATATAAGGCAGAAACTGAATAACAATGAAGTGAAACTTCCCCCACTTATCTCTGGCTATGCAGGAATTCTAACTAGCACAAATTCTAAAAAGTATTAACTAAAAAAAACAGAGCCACAACTTCCAGCTATATATTATTTAATGTAACACAAATAAATCAATTTAAATGCTGTATTATTTGAAACAAAAGTGCAGATACCCCCCTTATCACTGGCTAGTCAAGAATTCTAACAAGCATTAACTGAAAAAACAGAGCCACAGCTTCCTGCTAGATAGTATTCAATGCAACACAAATACATCAATTTAAATGCTGTATTATTTGAAAAAAGTGCAGATAAAGATTTACTTAAATTCACATATACGTGCAATTGATTTGATTTCATGTTGGTCTTAGCTGGCCAATGCTGAGTTTAAGCAGAAAATAATCCAAAATATACCACTTATTTAAGGCAGAAACCAAATAACAATGAAGTGAAACTTCCCCCGCTTATCACTGGCTATGCAGGAATTCTAACTAGCACTAAATTCTAACAAGCATTAACTGAATAAAACAGAGCCACAACTTCCAGCCAGATAGTATTCAATGCAACACAAATAAATCAATTTAAATGCTGTATTATTTGAAAAAAAGTGCAGGTGCCCCACTTATCACTGGCTATTCAAGAATGCTAACATGCATTAACTGAAAAATCAGAGCCACAACTTCCAGCTAGATAGTATTCAATGCAACACAATTAAATTAATTTAAATGCTGTATTATTTGAAAAAAAGTGCAGATAGCCCCACTTATCACTGGCTATTCAAGAATTCTAACAAGCATTAACTGAAAAAACAGAGCCACAACTTCCAGCTAGATATTTTTCAATGCAACACAAATAAATCAATTTAAATGCTGTATTATTTGAAAAAAGTGCAGCTAAAGATTTAGTTAAATTCATTTATACGTCCAGTTGATTTGATTTCATGTTGGTCTTAGCTGGCCAATGCTCAGAGTTTAAGCAGAAAATAATCCAAAATGTACCACTTACATAAGGCAGAAACTGAATATGTATGAAGTGAAACTTCCCACAGTTATCACTGGCTATGCAGGAATTCTAACTAGCACTAAATGCTAGCAATCTTTAATGGAAAAAAACAGAGCCACAACTTCCAGTGAGATAGTATTCAGTGCAACACAAATAAATCAATTTAAATGCTGTATTATTTGAAAAAAAAGTGCAGATACCCCCACTTATCACTGGCTATTCAAGAATTCTAACAAACATTAACTGAGAAAACAGATCCACAACTTCCAGCTAGATAATATTCAATGCAACACAAATAAATCAATTTAAATGCTGTATTATTTGAAAAAAGTGCAGATAAAGATTTACTTAAATTTACTTATACGTACAGTTGATTTGATTTCATGTAGGTCTTAGCTGGCCAAAGCTCAGAGTTTAAGCAGACAATAATCCAAAATATACCACGTATATAAGGCAGAAACCAAATAACAATGAAGTGAAACTTCCCCCATTTATCACTGGCTATGCAGGAATTTTAACTAGCACTAAATTCTAACAAGCGTTAACTGAAAAAAACAGAGCCACAACTTCAAACTAGATAGTATTAAATGCAACACAAATAAATCAATTTAAATGCTGTATTATTTGAAAAAAAGTGCAGATACCTCACTTATCACTGGCTATTCAAGATTTCTACCAAGCATTAACTGAAAAAACAGAGTCAAAACTTGCAGCTAGATAATATTCAATGCAACACAAATAAATCAATTTAAATGCTATATTATTTGAAAAAAAGTGCAGATACCTCACTTATCACTGGCTATTCAAGAATTCTAACAAGCATTAACTGAAAAAACAGAGCCACAACTTCCAGCTAGATAGTATTCAATGCAACCCAATTAAATCAATTTAAATGCTGTATTATTTGAAAAAAGTACAGATACCTGCACTTATCACTGGCTATTCAAGAATTCTTAGCTGGCCAATGTTCAGAGTTTAAGCAGAAAATAATTCAAAATATGCCATTTATTTAAGGCAGAAACCGAATAACAATAAAATGAAACTTCCCCCACTTTTCACTGGCTATGCAGGAATTCTAACTAGTACTAAATTCTAACAAGTATTAACTGAAAAAAAAAAACAGAGCCACAACTTCCAGCCAGATAGTATTCAATGCAACACAAATAAATCAATTTAAATGCTGGATTATTTGAAAAAAAAGTGCAGATACCCCCACATATGACTGGGTATTCAAGAATTCTAACAAGCATTAACTGATAAAACAGAGCCACAACTTCCATTTTTATAGTATTCAATGCAACACAATTAAATCAATTTAAATGCTGTATTATTTGAAAAAAAGTCCAGATACCCCCAATTATCACTGGCTATTCAAGAATTCTAACAAGCATTAACTTAAAAAATACAGCCACAACTTCCAGTTAGATAGTATTCAATGCAACACAAATAAATCAATTTAAATGCTGTATTATTTGAAAAAAGTGCAGATAAAGATTTACGTAAATTCACTTATACGTCCAGTTGATTTGATTTCATGTAGGTCTTATCTGGCCAAAGCTCAGAGTTTAAGCAGAAAATAATCCAAAATATACCACTTATATAAGGCAGAAACCGAATAACAATGAAGTGAAACTTCCCCCACTTATCAATGGCTATTTAAGAATGCTGACAAGCATTAACTGAAAAAACAGAGCCACAACTTCCAGCTAGATAGTATTCAATGCAACACAAATAAACCGATTTAAATGCTGTAGTATTTGAAAAAAGTGCAGATAAAGATTTACTTAAATTCACTTATATGTCCAGTTGATTTGATTTCATGTAGGTCTTAGCTGGCCAAAGCTCAGAGTTCATATTCATATGCTCAGTTCTTTCCAAATGTGTCTCTTGTTGCATAGGTATCTGCACTCTGCTTTTCTTAATATAGTTCACTACTCTTTCTTTTTTGTCTTTATCTGTGAGACCATTCATGTTCATAGATACCATGGAAAGTGTTACCATTATGATAGGAAGTTATTATTCCCACCTGTTATGTATAACAGCTTTTTTTTAAATATCTAGTTTCAGCTTTTGTGTTATATGCATGCACTAATGTTTGGCAAGTTGATATTTTATACAGTTGTTTCTTGTTTTATCCATTGGGACCTAAATCACATCTTACAAGACTTTTTGTTTTAATGAAAACCCTCAGACAAACAAAATAGGAATTATGGACGAATGAGCATGACCCCAGTGTTCAGAAAAATGATGATTGAAGCAAAATGGGCTGTTCAACAAATGCCAGCATTGCAGAAAGATCTAATTAAACTAATTTTGTCCAGATGTATGACTGAGTCAGCAGCCAGGTTGGAAGAAGCAGTCCCACAGTGAGGACCCTCTCACATTGTCAGCCCAGCTATTTGAAATTTTGTAAATAATTATATGTCATTTGAGAATATTAATATGATTTATATAGAAGTGTGACAAAAGGAGATACTGCCATAACAGCAATCTGTTTTTTTGCAAATAGTTATATGTCATTTGTGAATGTCAGCAGGATGCAATTGCTTGTTTTACCACTATATTAGAACTGTATGTCCTATTGCATAGACATGTGTCCCGCAGAGATATTTTTATACACTTTTGTAATTGTTTAGATGTATGTATTTTAACAGGAGATTAGCTTGCAAAACTTAAGAATAGCTGAGATTGAAGTACGCTATTGACGGACCATAAACAAATGAAGTTATCTTTGAGTTTCAGTCAACAGGAGACAGGATGTCTACACTAGGGGGCTCTCTGTGCTGTTTTGTAAGTGTTGTATTGTTTTATATCTTCTGGCAGTTGCAAACATCTGAAGGCTATTTATTTTCACAGAGATATTTTAAATGCTACCAGGTGCAGTGGAGGTTTAGCCTGGAAACTGAAGTCAGGTGCAAGTATCCCAGCATTAATATTTGATATTAATTTAAGAACTCTCTGAGAGAGAGAAACAGTGCATTTTGTATTTTGTCTTTGACCTGGAAACATCCATTCACTACTTCTGCCTGCTTATTGTTCTGTAAGTAAGTTTTTAGGGCATAGTAACTCTTTTAGATTCAGATAAGAATATAATAAAGTATAGCTTAGATATTTTCTTTATATATTCGAGACTGTCCTGCAATGTTGTTTTAAATATTTCCTGTGATTCTGAACTCTGATGGAACTGATTACTTACTGAGTATTGTCTTGTTCTTTTATAATTATTATTAAATATATTTAAACCTATCTTTGTGGCTGATATTTGTGAAACAAATTTAAGCTGTTAGAGTACTTGCATATCTATTTGTGGATACTGTACAGGCCACTCCTAATAGCCTGGCCCTAGGTCAAATTACCATCTGGATTAATAGTAACATTACACAGTAAGATTGGACACCCTTTGCTAAGGGCCTTAAAGTACCAGATAAGGAGCTGGTTGGTGGCATTGAAAACTACCTTATAGTGTGGGCAGATGGGGGCAGAGCTAGTAAACCTGTGCCAGCCTTTCCCAGGTGTGTGCATTTGTGTGTATAAATCAAATCTCAAAGTGAGTGTATGTATGTGTGTGTGTGTGTGTGTGTGTGTGTGTGTGTGTGTGTGTGTGTGTCAACTACTTGGGCAGGGACATGAAACACTGGTTGGACAGAATGGGTGCTGGAGGTCTTAGCTTGGCTACTTAGCTAAGATCTCAAATCTATAGCTGTGCCAGTGGGGAGTCTTACTGGGGATCTGGAGAAAGAGGGAGAAACCAGCCCCAGACAGACTGTGATCTCTGTGTGCTCTTAAGGGAAATTGCACTTTATTGTGTGTGCACTTGCCATCCTCCCATTGTGAATATCCCCCGCTGTTGCCAGTGGTGAGGATTGAGGCTCCTTGATTACTGGGCCGGTGTTGGGACATCAAAAACCCATCAGGACTTCAGCAAAACCTTTGACTCAATCACACACTCTAGGCACCTAGTGAAGTTGACAGGGGTAGGAAATGATGATAAATTGTTTCAGTGAGTGAAAAAATTGGTTAGATAGCAGGGATCAAAAAGTAAAGACAAGTGACCTGTCAGAGAAAAAGTTCACCAGTGGATCAAAGGCCAGCCCTTGGTCCAGTTCAGTTTAATATGTGTATCCTGACATCACAGTAAGCATGAAACTGTACCTTATTTGCTGAATATACTAAAATTGGAGAATAATATCAAATGTCTAGGGGTGTGTGTGTGTGTGTGTGTGTGTGTGTGTGTGTGTGTGTGTGTGTGTGTGTGTGTGTGTGTGTGTGTGTGTGTGTGTGGGGGGGTAACCTGACGTCAAGATAAAAAGGCTCATAGCATAATCTAAGTGAAGACAACCTTGGCACCTAGTGTGACAGAACATTCTGAAAGGACTGAAACTGAGAGCAATAATGATTTCAACAAAAAAACAGCAAATTATAACACTCACTGCTGCAGTAAAGAAACATTTTTGCAGGGACTTTGGTCCACCTGCACTCTTCCATCATCATGGGGGTTTGTACCCTCGACAACTTGCTAACGAGATATAGTAACTCTGTGGTTGATATACCTCAGAGAAAAGGTGTACTCTGATGTATAACAGCCTCAGACTTAGAAAGACATTCATAATCTTGGTGTACAATTCCAGAGGGCTGGTATGTTGTACAAATCATATACCAGAGCCCTATATAATTTACAAAACATGGAAAACTGTCTGGAGGAACTGCAAAAAAACAGTGTATACCTGGAAGATGCCAGATGTGGCATATCCAGGCAAATAAAAGTAGACATCTTTGTTCATGATTCACAGGTACAACAATGGGACATTAAAGCTGTTTGTTAGGTATACAAGTCTAAGCAGTCCTACTGTAGACTAAGACATTGTCACATATACTGACTGATGCCATTACCTATCAAAGCTGCAGTGTTAGACAATGTAACAGGGTTGAGCAATACTGGTATTATAATAACTCATGGAACAGCTCTGTGGTGCAGGGAATGGATTTCTGGTTACATCCAAGGTGACTGGGGTTTCACTAGCAGCCCAGACACTGCAGGAGCCAATCATGGAGGGAAAAGAGTGAAGGAGCATTGCCTGCTCACCTTTCCCTGAAGGAGAAAAGGGTTGCTTACATTTGGGAGCAAACTGAGCACTGTAACTTTCTGATGGGGACTGGGAAGCTGACTGCTTGTGCCTCAGGGATTGGGAAGGAATGCCTGGAGAAAATGCTCCTTGCAAAAGAGAGGAGATATCCTCCTTTGTCAACCTATTGTATGCTCAGATGTGTGCCATAGGAATTGGGGCAACTACAAGAGGAAACCTTGAATTGTCGTAGACGGATGTCTGAATTATGGCCCCTCTTAGCTGACTCTCACCCTGGTGACAGGGAATAAATAGACAGATTGGCTGTGGAGGGGCTGATGATCAACAGGAGATCTGTTTGATTCAGCTTATTGCCAATAAAACACAGCTGTATCAACACAGGAGCAGATGTCATTTGCTGTGTCACGTGCACTGAAATCCTTTCTGGAAGTTCATGCCAATCCCTCACAGTTAATTAAAGTTTACAAAAGCAGATTCAGAAAGGTGAGATCTTAATAATCTAGTTCTTTTGAAGTTAACATGCAGGGACTCTAATGTTGTGGTGATAAGAGCCTGAAAAAAGGTGAAGGGAGCAGCAGGACACACAGAATACAGAGGAGTCCAACAAAAGATACAGAAGACAGCAAGGCTAGCTTTCTTGAGTAAATGTGCAGTTAGAATGGCTTTTGGCCTCAGCAATACAACTGCATATGCTTTTGACATGGGTTTGAACATTCAATACCACAGAAAAGTAACTTCAGTGATGAACTGTGTATGCTCAGCAGAGATTATTTTCATTTTATTTTATTTTATTTTCAATTTGTTAACCAGAGTAGTGCACTGATCACATTGGACCTATTTCAGGCTCAGCCTGGGGTAACCAAAATAGATATGATATATAGAGAGTGAGTGACAATGTGTAATATATACATATATTATACCCAAAATGAATATCCCAGTTGGCTTAATCTATTATTGATTCATGTAGATAGATCAATACCACTTTCACTGAATCATATTTCAGCTTAAATATTTTGCTGAAATCACGTTCATGAAACCTCAAAACAACTTTTTTTTTTTGAAGGGGCAAGCTCTCCTGCACCCCCCACCCCACATGGGAGGATACCCCTCACATCCTGTCCGAGCATAAATATACCTATTCTATGTTTCCACAACAGTGGAGAAAAGTCTTTTCCAGGGGTGGCTTGTGCTATAGGACTGCAGGACTGCAGCCCTCCCACCTAGAAACAAAAAGAAAACAAACCGTGAAACAAAAAATTAAGAAAACAAAATATTTTATTTTCATGAGTCCCAGAACTCCACGCATGCGCTGGTGCACTCAGACTGCCCCGCAGATGCCCAGGAATCTGTGCAAACTCAGAGTGCCTTAGTCAGCAGTCCGGATACAGGGAAGGCATTTCTGCCCCGCAGATGCCCAGGAATCTGTGCGGTGACAACCGCACAGAACAGAGGAGCTCCAGACTGCTTCATCTGCAGACAGGACCAGTCAGGAGAGAGGTGAGGTGAGTTTTAAACTTTCATGGGGGACTACGTTCATCGCGGGCTTGGGACTTGAATTTTACTGCATGGATTTCGAGCGGGCTACTTGCTGCTTCATGGAGGGTTCGAGACTTGAATTGTACTGCTGCTTCATGGATTCCGGGTCTGGACACATTTAAACAGGTAGGCGTGTGTGTGTGTGTGTGTGTGTGTGTGTGTGTGTGTGTGTGTGTGTGTGTGTGTGTGTGTTTACACTCAAGTCTTTGTGTCTGTGTGTCTATGAATATGTTGCCTTTTAGCTATTGTGCTTGCAGTGTTAAGGTGTGATCCAAAACACATTCCCAAATGTTCACAATTTCTCTACCCTGGATGATATGCATACACTCCTCCCTTCAGAGCTACCCCAAGATTGTTGTATTCTCTAAGCTTGTCCACAGGAGACATGAACGAAAATTCTTTTGGACTGGTTTTAAAACCAAAATTATTCCTTAATTAGCAGAACATGGAAATGAGGGGCCCTGGCAGTCAGTTTTTTTTGAGGGATCCCTTCTTACTGCCTGTCCTGCCTCTGTTCATATTGAGGTCAGGAAACTTCTTTTAAGGTATAGGGTATAAAACAGCCTGCTTTAAAAAAGTCATAGCTTTATCGTTCCACTCCACTTCCATAAGGAGTTCTTCAGTGAGCTGCGCAAACAAGGTGTAAGCATTTAAAGGGACTGTTTATTTCTAAGTTAGTGTAATTAAGAAAGAGTTGGGTCGATAGCCAAGTACACCTCCATATGATTACTGCTGTTGCTGTCATGAACTAATCCACAGTGTCATGTACACATTCAGTAATGAGTGGATGAACTCAATCATCAGCAGATTTCAGTTAAAGCAGAGTATATTTGTTATCTGAACCAAGTAGGGATTTTAAGGTGTCTTGTTATTATCCTTAAATGAATCCCTGGTATTCTTACATGATGATCAAATAATGTCTGGTTCAGAGCACCATTCATCATTCATTCATTGTATTTTAATTTGATGATTAGGAAATTTAAGGGTTGAATTCACTTTCAGCAGAGACCTGGTGAGATAATCTACAAGAATTCAATTGCATAATACTAAAGGAACATGAAAATGCACTATTATTTACAAAGTTATACTCTATTTGATCACATACACATCTTAATAAATCAAAATCACTAATATCACAGTAAAAAAAGGAATACAAAATATGAAATATAAAACATGAGAATGTTTACATCAGGTAATAGCTGTTGTGTTGGTGTTGAGATCAAC